>NW_026112056.1:55000-222500 GCF_024679095.1 Eriocheir sinensis
AGCAAGAAAAGGATAAGGAAAAAGAAGAGTAAAGAAGATAAGAAAGATGAAAAAGGAGATGAATGGAGAAGATCAATATAGATAAAACAGAGAGGGGAAGAAAACAAGAAAAGAAAAGGAGATGGAAGAGGAAACCCGAGCAAAGTAAAGGAGGAAAAGAGAGTAAGAAATGACTTTATAACCAGGAAAGGAATAGAAAAGGAACAAAAAATAGAAAGAAAAGAAAAAGGGTAAGAAAAAGAAAGACAAACGAAAGAGAGAATGGGAAAAAAAGGCAGAAAAGATAAACAGAGGGAAAAACAGTAACAGGCATGAGGAAAAAAATGATGAGTCAGAAAAGCAAAGAGGAGTTTAAAGGACAAGGAAAAAGAGGGAAAAAAACGAGATGAGAGAATGGAAAAAAAAGCAGAGAAGACAAATAGGAGAAGAATAGTAGCAGATATGAAGACAAAAAAAATAGAAAAGCAAAGATTAGTTAAAAGGACAAGGAAAAAGAGGAAAAAAAAGGAGATGAGAGAATGGGAAAAAAAGAAGCAGAGAAGACAAATAGGGGAAGAATAGAAGTAGGTATAAAAAAAATAATCACAAAAGCAAAGAATAGTTTAAAGGACAAGGAAAAAGAGGAAAAAAAGATGAGTGAATGAATAAAAGAAGGGGAAGAATAGAAGTAGGTTTGAAGAAAAAATATTAGTAAGAAAACCAAAGAATAGTTTAAAGGACAAGAAAAACAGAGGAAAAAAGAATACAAGATGAGATGCCGAGATGAGTCTGCACACGGATCTTCTCTCATCGCGAAGTCACATCAGGGGAGAGAAATGGAAGCTCGGGGCTGTCTGGGCGCAACTGTCTCGCCGGCAATTACAAGGAGGCTGCGCGATCCCCGGCGGCCTGATAACTTGACACCCGCACCTACCATTAGAGAGAGAGAGAGAGAGAGAGAGAGAGAGAGAGAGAGAGAGAGAGAGAGAGAGAGAGAGAGAGAGAGAGAGAGAGAGAGAGAGAGAGAGAGAGAGAGAGAGAGAGAGAGAGAGAGAGAGAGAGAGAGAGAGAGAGAGAGAGAGAGAGAGAGAGAGAGAGAGAGAGAGAGAGAAAATCAGACCACACAGACCCCATGGTCCAGACTAGGTGGTCTGTCCTTAAACCTAAGTGATTTTACATTAATCAGGTGGCTCCAAAACGTTGCTTTTCTACTCTAGTGAATATTAAGTTCAAGGAAGTAACGGTCGAGCTTGTTTTTAAAGGAGTCAATCGAGTTACACTGGACCACTGATGGTGGGAGCTTATTCCATTCTCGCACTACAACGTTGGTGAAGAAAAATTTGGTGCAGTCTGAATTTACTTGTCTACATTAATTTTGAGTTTTGTGCCATTGTTCCTCGTTCGCAAAGTGTCATCGATCATAAACAATTTTGTTATGTCTACATTCGTGAAACCATTAGGTATTTTAAAACATTCGATCAGTTTTCCTCGGAGGCGACGTTTCTCAAGAGAGAACATGTTAAGGGTAGAAAGTCTTTCTTCGTAGGATATGTTGCGCAAGGAAGGGATCATTTTTGTTGCTCGACGCTGAACACCTTCTAGTTTAGCAATGTCCTTTGCATGGTGGGGAGACCAAAACTGTACCGCATATTCCAAGTGGGGTGTGACTAAACTATTGTAGAGCGGAAGTATTACATCTTTACTCTTGAATAAAAAGTTTCTTTTAATGAAGCCCAACATTCTGTTCGCTTTATTTGCTGCATCGATGCATTGATGTGAGAATTTGAGGTTTGACGCGATTTTAATCCCCAGGTCCTTAACGCATTGAACGCTTGTGAGTTTAACGCCGCGTATTTCGTAATCGAACTTCTTATTTTTTGTTCCAACTTGAAGGACCTGGCACTTGTCCACGTTAAAGGGCATCTCCCATTTATCCGACCAAGCTGAAATTTTGTGCAAATCCTCTTGAAGGCTTTGCCTGTCTTCGTCAGTGAGAACCGAGTTACCAATCTTGCGTCGTCTGCAAATTTACTAATGCAATTGAGCCCAACATCCACGTCGTTGATGTAAATAATGAAGAGCACTGGGCCAAGAACCGAGCCCTGAGGGATGCCACTAGTGACCGGCGCCCACTCTGAGTTAAATCCGTCAATCACAACTCTTTCTTGTCTGTTGCTCAACCAATTCGCGATCCATTGGTTTACTTGACCGTCAATGCCTATTTGCTTTAATTTATAAAGTAATTTATGATGTGGGACTTTATCAAACGCTTTCTGGAAATCAAGATGGACTACGTCTAGTGATTTGGTTACGTCATAAACAGAGAAGAGGTCGTTATAAAAGGTCGGTAGGTTGGATAGGCAGAATCTCTTGTTATGAAAGCCATGTTGTGAATCTTTATTTGATGAGTAGCCTTCAAGGTAACTCACAATTTTGACTCTAATTATGCTCTCGAGTAGTATACCTATTACTGAAATTAGACTAATGGGCCTGTAATTACCTGGTATTTTTTTGTTTCCTTTCTTAAAAATCAGTGTTACGTTAGCCTTTTTCCAATCCGAAGGACGATGCCTTGTCGCAAGGACATATTGAATACTGTGGTGAGGAGGAGAGTATTTCGCTCTTTGTTTCTTTAAGCAGTATAGGATATACTTTGTCGGGTCCGGGACTTTTATTTGTTTTAAGTGAATGGAGAGCTTTAAGGACTTCATCGGTTGTTATTTCAAAATTAGGCAATATATGCCTCAGATTTACAATAGTACTGGTGTTGGTGGTGGCGAGAGGAAGACTATTAGTATTAAACACCGAGGAAAAGTAATTGTTTAAGAGGTTTGCAATGTGTTGGCTGTCAGTCACTAGTGCACCGTCGCTGTTTGTTAAAGGTCCAATACCACTTTTGATCGCCTTTCTGTTGTTTATGTAACTGAAGAAAGATTTCGGATTATTTTACAGTTGGCTGCAATATTTTCTTCATATCTACGCTTTGCCTGACCTACTAGTCTTTTTTACTCGTCGCCTGGCATCATTATAAAGTCTAATGTTTTCGGGCGTGCTTTGTTCTTTCTTTAACCTGTAAAACAATTTTCTCTCATTGACTGATTGTTTAATTTCGCTATTAAACCACGGTGGGCTTTTATTAGTGTTAATTCGCTTCTCGCACAAGGGGACGAATGTGTTCTGCTGAGTGAGTAAGTGATTTTTAAAGCTTAGCCAGGCTTCCTCTACGTTGCCGTCATCTGATAGTCGTATTTCTGTTAGTTTTTTGTCGGATTTCTACGAAGTTAGCTCTTTTGAAATTGGGCACCTTTACTTTATTTTCAGTCACTGATGATTGAGCTCTAATGTCGACGCGCACTAATTTATGATCGCAAGAACCGAGGTGTTCTCCTACCGTGAGATTACTGACTAGGTTATCTAGGGTCGTTATAACAAGGTCGAGTGTATTATTTTGTCGAGTTGGCTCAGAAACCATTTGGCTTAGATAATTTTCTTCTAGAAATTCGATCATTCTATGTGACTCGCCTTCTGTACCTGATAGTGTCGCCTTGATCGATATGGGGAGGTTAAAGTCTCCTAATATCACTGATTCGTTGTTATTAAGTGACTGCCTTAAGACGCTGTACATTTCAAGGTCGTCATCGAGTGATTGCCCGGGAGGTCTGTAGGTGACAGATATATTTAAATTGACTTTTGCAATGTTTGTTCGCACGCACAAATGTTCAACGTTACTGTTTCCCGGTGTTTTGTCAGTGGGTTGCAAATTGCTTTTGACATAAAGGGCGACGCCACCGCCTCTACGGTTTACACGATCTTTGTTGAAGAGTCTGTAGCCATCTATGCTGTATTCGGAACTTAAATCAGTATTTTTGGTGTCGATAAATGTTTCGGTTATAGCAATTATGTCAAAATTTTCTGTTAGAGCAAGACATCTCAGTTCATCAAATTTGTTTCTTAGGCTACGTGCATTGGAAGTAAGGATTTTTAAGTTATCTAGAGGCTTGGTAATAGAGGTGGTGGTACTTGCGGGATCACGGTTACGGGTTTGTTGGTGATGCACGCGTCTATTTACACGGGCGGGGGTGGAGGGACGTGGCTTTGCCTCGTTTTTTGCTCGGATGACACGTACTTCGTCGTTGAGGAGCCTTCCGAATCTGGCTGCCCCGATGGGAAACAGGTGCAATCCGTCCCTGTGGAAGAGAGAGAGAGAGAGAGAGAGAGAGAGAGAGAGAGAGAGAGAGAGAGAGAGAGAGAGAGAGAGAGAGAGAGAGAGAGAGAGAGAGAGAGAGAGAGAGAGAGAGAGAGAGAGAGAGAGAGAGAGAGAGAGAGAGAGAGAGAGAGAGAGAGAGAGAGAGAGAGAGAGAGAGAGAGAGAGAGAGAGAGAGAGAGAGATTTACCTTACTTCTCCTACTGTTCTATTTTCCATATTTCTTATTTCCTTTTATTCTTTTTTCTTATCCCTCCTCCTCCTCCTCCTCCTTCTACTTCTCCTCCTCCTCCTCTTCTTCGTCTTTGTCGTCCTCTTCCTCCCTCTCACACTCATCCTTTCTGTCCTATTTATTTTTTTTATATTCATTTCTCCTCCTCCTCCTCCTCCTGCTCCTGCTCCTGCTCCTGCTCCTCCTCCTCCTCCTCCTCCTCCTCCTCCACACCTGCACCGTCGTTTATCACAGGTTGGCGTCTGTCTAAGGATTTACAGCCTTGTCTCCCGCGATAGTATCTGGCCGGGGCTTTATAACAATCCTTAGGGGCGGTAGTTAAGGCGCGGGAGGGGCGGGAGTGTGTGCCGCCCGTCCCTGCGAGGTCACGGAAGGTACTAACGACGTGGCTGCCGCCGCTGGTGGTGGTGGTGGTGGTGGTGGTGGTGGTAGTGCTGGTGGTGGTGGTGGTGGTGGTGGTGGTAGTGGGTAGTGGTGGTGGTGGTGGTAGTGGTGATGGTGATGGTGATGCTGTTCCTGTCTTTTCTTCTTTTTCTGCCCCATTTTTCTGCTTTTTCTGTTTCTTTTACTTTTTCTGTCTTCTTTTACTATCTTCTGCTTTTTTTTTTTTTTTACACATTCGGCAAGGCATTCATAAGAGGTGTTGTATGCATTTCCATGGGTAGCGTTATGAGCCTGGTGGTAGCTTGACATGACTTCTGTATCATGAACGTAAAGAAACACCCATAAGAACCCGATTACTCTCCTTTAAGGCCTTGAGAAATGGTTGATGTGAGAACTGGAAGTGTCTGAGAGTATATCGGTGGTGGCTGTGGTGGTGGTGGAGGTGGGTGGTGGTGGTGGTGATGGTGGAGGTGGTAAGGTTCCTGAAGGCTGAAGGTGTACGTATCAGGGCGGAGTCTTGTTCCTCTTCGCTAGTGATCGATAAGATTAGATAAGGGAGATGTTAGCAAGATTAGATTAAGGGTAACTCTTGGGAAGATTGAGTGAGACAAACGTCGATTCAGAGAGAGAGAGAGAGAGAGAGAGAGAGAGAGAGAGAGAGAGAGAGAGAGAGAGAGAGAGAGAGAGAGAGAGAGAGAGAGAGAGAGAGAGAGAGAGAGAGAGAGAGAGAGAGAGAGAGAGAGAGAGAGAGAGAGAGAGAGAAACAAAGACAGACGCTAATTAAAAGAAAGAGACGTCAATTGAGAGACAGAGAAAGAAAAAATTGACGTTGGTTAAGAAAAAAAGTTGGCAGAAGAAAATGCGAAATTAGAGACGTTGAGAGAGAGAGAGAGAGAGAGAGGAGAAGGCATAAGGTTTAAAGATAATATTAATGAGAACAATAGAATTATTAAACTTTATTATTAGAGGGAGATTAAGAGACCGTGGCCACATAGGGTTCATTAGATACACACACACACACACACACACACACACACACACACACACACACACACACACACACACACACACACACACAGAAAATTTAAATAAGGTGGCAGGCATGTTGCGAAAACCCTGACGTGAGATGAAGTGAGATAAGGGACGGGAGATAAGATAAGGAGATAAGGGCGATGGGAGCAAGATTAGATTCCGGTAACTCTGGCGAAGATGGAGTGAGACAGGCGGCGATGGGGAGAGAAATATATTGCCTAGAGGTCCATAGAGTTCATTGTATTTAGGAAAGGGTGAAATGAGGGAGTTTTTTGACACGGGATAAATTCAGCGAAATAAGTTGTGACTCTTGCATAAGGAAGGAAGGAAAGAAGGAGAAAGGAATGGAGTGGTAAAAGGGAGGAGGAGGGAAGGAGGACAAAGAGAATAAGGGCGATGAAAAAAGGAAGAGGAGTAAATAGGTGAGAGAGGGTGATGAGAAACGGATTGAGAGTAAAATTATAGAAGGGAGAAGAATGAATAAAAGAAAAAGAAGTGAGTGAAGGAGAAGGAAAGGAAAGAGAGAGGGAAAGCGAGGAAAGAGAGAGAGAGAGAGAGAGAGAGAGAGAGAGAAGTGGGGGGCGGGGATGAGAAACAAGCACAGCGGGAGCATGACAGCTGGTGGGGGGGTGAGGACAGTGCCTTCCTCCGCCTCCTCCTCCTCTACCTCCTCCTTCTCCTCCTCCTACTCCTCCTCCGTCACCTTGCCAATAGCTTGTTTTCCACTTAATTCCTCCTTTGATAATGTTGGCTTTCCACTCTTACCCCCTCCTCTCTCTCTCTCTCTCTCTCTCTCTCTCTCTCTCAAACACGCAGACAAACAAATAAAAAAGATAAAATAAAATATATACACGCAGGTAAGTTGTTTTCTATTATGCGCCACCTGTGTGTGTGTGTGTGTGTGTGTGTGTGTGTGTGTGTGTGTGTGTGTGTGTGTGTGTGTGTGTGTGTGTGTTTGACGGCCGCCACTCACCTGTCACATCACCTGGCGGGAGGCTGTGGGAGGAGGAGGAGGAGGAGAGTTAATCAACATAGAAGATAAACAATTTATATATGAAGTTATTTTTCTGTACACACACACACACACACACACACACACACACACACACACACACACACACACACACACACACATTATTTATACATAAACATAAGCAGGTGTGCATGCCAGATTATTCACACACACACACACACACACACACACACACACACACACACACGCATAGCAATGAACGCACGCACGCACGCACACGCTCACACGATTATTGTTACTTGATGATGATGATGATGATGATGATGATGGAAGTGATTTTGATGATTCTACTACTACTACTACTACTACTACTACTACTACTACTACTGCTTCTACTACTATTACCACTACCACTACCACTATTACTATATTACTCTTCTCCCACTCCTACTTCTACTACTACTACTACTACTTTTTTTTTTTTTTTTTTTTTTTTACATTGCAGCCTATTGCGCCGGTAGGCTTCTTCCCGGTGGATCCTGATGGTCGGTCCAAGGCTTCTTTCCGGTAGGTCCTGATGGTCGGCCCAGCCCGTTCTGGCGCAGGCGAGTGTTTATAGTGGCGCCATCTTGCATTGGCTCATGCTGCCCTCCCAGAGCTCATCTTTGATCCTAGAATCTAGAGTCCGGGTTGATAGGTGGTCTTCTGGACAGCATGTGGGTAGTTTTAAGCCACTAGGCGGCGGCTGAAAAATCCCAGCTTGGTGGCACCGGGCTACTACTACCACTTATATAATCTAGCTGCATGTCTATAAAAGTAAACACAATTGCTCACATGTTATATTCCCTCCTAGAAAATACAATAGCAGTAATAGTAATGGTTCTTATAATAAAGCTCTACTATACGGCTATTAACATGCTTCCTCTCTCTCTCTCTCTCTCTCTCTCTCTCTCTCTCCCCCCCCCACAGGTAACGTACAGGTGTCCCCGTGCATGCCAGTGGGCTCAGGTAATGTGCCATGTTACTTTTTTCAGCTTTTTCTGTGTTCTCGATAAGGTGTGTGTGTCCGAGCGGCTAGTTCTGCTCTTTATGCCTGGGGGGGGGGGGGGTGTCTCAAATTGACTTGTACGTTGTTAGGTTATATATCGTGGTTGATCCATGTTAGGTTTTCTGAATGTTACGTCCGCTTACATCACGCTCGTATTTCATAGGTCGGTTCTATATATCAAAGTAGGGAAGATATAAAGGAGAGGGAAAAGAGGGAGTGTAAGCAGCAGAGGGAGGGTGGAAGGGAAGAGGTGAGAACGGAATGAAATAGTAGAATGGAGAAAGGGAACGGAAAAAACGAAAAGAATGGAAGAGAGGGAAAAATAAGGTAGAGTGAATGGGAGACGGAGGTTTTTATTTTACGTCCGTTTAGAGCTTGACATCATATTATATCAGTCGCTCGTTTTATGAATCATGTAACGTTATCGCCTTAATTTCACGTCCGCTCAGATTGTACAGCTGTGTTCGTTATCGTACAGAGTCATATTGTCAAAGTGGGTCGGGACTGCACGGAAATAGCTTTTTTTTATAATGAAAATTTGAATATTTATTAAAAACGCGTGGTGAAGGAGGAGGAGGAGAAGGAGGAGGAGGAGGAGGAGGAGGAGGAGCAAAACATCAAAACATGCATTACTCAAATAGGACACTACGTTTAAGTCGTAGAATCGAAAAAAAAATGTATGAAGTTGGTTGGTGACCACAGCCACTGGCGAGGCCGGGGCTAATGGCCTGTTTTGTGAGAGACAGAAGGTGCCTTTCACAACACAGTTCCTTGAGAATGGAGGTCGTTAAAAATAGTAAATCGGGTATTCACTATATAGCTTTTCAAGGTGCTAAGTAAGGGGGGAGTAAGGCATTGAAGGATGGGTAACTTAAGTGTTCCAAGACGCGCCCTTGCAGCCAGTTCTCCACATCTCGTATGCATGGAAGTGATCTTTTACACTTCCTTCGTTGTGCTTTGTTATCCGTTGATAAGTCCAAGTAAGGTTTTCTTTTTAATTTCACGTCCTCTTAGGCCATATTTCACACGCCGGCTCTGGCTCGGCAGCAATGTGCCGCCAACTCGGGATTACGAAAGGAACGCTGAGGGCTTTCTCCAAAACGGAGGATCATGTTGATTATCATACAGATTTAACTTATCAAGGAACTACCCGCGAGACTCGAGACTTCCTCGAACTTACAATTTCCCTTAGTGAATGTTTTTTTTTACCATAACCTGAAAAAGGCGTGTTAGAACAGAAGGAGGGGAGGAGAAAATCAAAACACTACGTTACTGCGACTCTACGTTGAAGTCGTACAAATGATAACAATATAATTGAAGCGCTGCCTGCGACAAGGGGCCAAGCGCCAAAAGTAAACAAACGAGAAAACTGCATGTAAAGGTAATGACACGGCGTGCGTCGGTCGGTCACCATCGCTTTACTTTACCTGTCTCGTGTGTCCTAAACAGAGTATATGCAACTATGTGTTATACTTCGTTAGAGACTACATTTTCTTGGCTTTTACTTGATATACATTGATTTCGTAATGTTGAATAACAAAAGAGTTATAAAATGATGAATAATGCAGTGTGTTAAGCAGGAATAGTTTTCGGATTTTGAAAGTAATACATGGCCCAGTAATTACTACTTTAAAAAAAAACAATCAATTGATAAACAACATCTCTTACTAGTTCATTTAGGACTGGTCTTAGACTCGTAAGTAAAAGAGTAACTGTACGTATGTTCATTGAATGACGATAATTTTAGTGCGTCTCGCAGGCGCCACTCTATCCGCGGGATGGAGGGACGACGCGTAATGCTGCCAGGCGTACGACATCCTCCTCCTTGTGTTACCTTCCACTACACTTCTTCCCCGTTCGTCTCTCTCTCTCTCTCTCTCTCTCTCTCTCTCTCTCTCTCTCTCTCTCTCAGAATGCATAGGCACTTACCATTATCACATTATTCATTTTTTTTTTTTTATGTTTTCATTTCACTATATTGTAACCTAATCATTTTCTCTCTCTCTCTCTCTCTCTCTCTCTCTCTTAGTCCTTTAGAATGCTTAGGTAATTACCATTACCACATTTTTATGAATTTTACTAATATGAAAAAAAATCATTATACCCAATAACTCCTACTATTGTCATAAATCTTACTGGTCAAACACCACATTTCAAACTCTTTGGCAGTGCTTTCGTTGTGTCCTCACAAGTGAAGTATTTTTCAAACAACCATAAAAATACACGTCGTAAAAGTTTCTCTTGATGGTCATCCTTATAGTACACTATTTACTGTGAAACTGGCAGATAGACTGTGATGTTGATTGACGGACTGTGAGGTTGACAGCCGTGCACTGTGTGGTTGACAGACGGACTGTGAGGCTAATTGGCACTGTAATGTTGACAGACACTGGGAGATTGACACCGAGATTGATTGGCACTGTAAGATTGACATTGTGAGAATGGTTGGCACTGTGAGAAGTCGAGACACTGAGGTTGATTGGGACTGTAAAGTTGAAAAACTGTGAGGTTCATTGGCACTGTGAGATTGATCACAGTGTGTGAGGTTGATAGACAAAGTGAGGTTGAGAGACACTGTCAGGTTGACAAAGAGTAAGGTTGACACACTGTGTGGTTGAATGAAACTGTGAGGTTGACAGACACTGTGAGGTTGACAGACACTGAGAATGAGAGACCCTGTGAGGTTGACACAGTGAGGTTAAGGTTGTGATTTATATATCTATTAGCTTTTACTCTTTTTAGGGGGTAATAAGGAAGCTGCGGTACAACAAAGCTCCTGTACATATGACGCAAGTGGTTTACAAATATGAATTACCAAATGGAGCCCCGAAAATGTCTTGATTGTTCTCCCTTCTAAAAAGATTCTAAGTGGCACAAGGAGGAGGAATTACTGTAAAAGGAAGGACAGCTGTTTTAGAGGTACTACTAAGCTGATGGATGGACAATTTAAAGTAGCTGTCTTGGCGTCCTTGTTTGTACGAAAAGAAGAATGATGTTTTTGTTTTCATCATATCATTCATCGTATATTCATTTTATTTTTTTGTGCGTTGCGTCACTGGAGTTGCAATGATGCCAGTTTGAAAATGACAACGGGGAGACGAACGTGTTAGTTCAGCTATCATAAGTAAGTGTCTTTGTTTGATAAGAGAATATTTTTAGTTAAGTTTTCATTATTTTCGATTTTTTTTATACATCAACCTTTAACTGTATATAAATCGCATATGTAGGTTGCTATTAAATATATTCAGCGCCATATGACCACTGTAGTTCCTGCGCCATGACTTGATACCCAAATTAATCAATCATTTTTTATTATATTACTCCTGCAAGATTGTTTTCCTTTTTATAGTGTATGCTTCGTCACGGCAGCTGTTGGGACGCCTCCACGAAAGCCCCAAGACAAGCATAAACATCAGACAAGTAGCCGTCAGAAGCGTCCTTGTTTTATACGAGGGCGTGGGCTAGAGAGATGTAATACTTGGTTCGGGCTCCTTAATCAACCGTGGTGAGAGGGGCCCGGGCCGGAAGGTTTATCCCGCGCGTGTGTGGGCAGCGAGATGGTGCGGCGCGGACATGTGTGTGTCGTGAATCATGTGTGTAATGTGCATGTGTGTGTGTGCGTGTGTGTGTGTGTGTGTGTGTGTGTGTGTGTGTGTGTCGTGATATAATGTGTAATGGGTGTGTTAGGGAAGAGATCGAGTACTATCTTTTTTTTCTCTCACCTCCTCCTCCTCCTCATCATCATCATCATCATCATCACCACCACCATCACCATCATCGTCATCCTGCCTCATCTCCTCCTCCTCCTCCTCCTCCTCCTCCTCATCATCATCATCACCACCACCATCACCATCATCGTCATCCTGCCTCATCTCCTCCTCCGCCTCCTCCTCGTCCTCCTCCTCCTCATCATCATCATCACCACCACCATCACCATCATCGTCATCCTGCCTCATCTCCTCCTCGTCCTCCTTCCTCCTCCTCCACCTCTTTGTCCTCGTCCTCCTTCCTTCTCTCCTCTCCTTCTCCTCCTTCTTCTTCCTCCTCTTCCATAAAGCACTGAGAAACACGGAAAGGCCCATGCACATGGCCACACAGCCCCTGAAGCCCCCCTCATCCCCGTCCCCCAATAATTAGCGTTAGTCCCTCTCCTAAACCGTCTGGCAAATTAGCGGCGCCGCTCTATTGGCATCGGTGGCCTGACCCTGAAACGCGTGCTGCCACCTGGCCCGTGTATCCTTAGGCGTGAACTTGCTCTCAGGCTTCTCTTGGGTCTTGCCGGTTGTGAGTTTCCGAGGCCGGGTTGTATCGTTTTCGGGAATAACATTTTACCAAAGGGTCGGGTAAGGATGATAATCGGGCACAGCATGTTGCAGACCTTGCCCTAATTTATTCATTATTTTTCAGTTACAAGACGTGGATAACCAGAATATTATAAGACTGACAGAAAAAGTGTTTCGAGCTGCGAAGATAGCGTAACGAGAGAGAGAGAGAGAGAGAGAGAGAGAGAGAGAGAGAGAGAGAGAGAGAGAGAGAGAGAGAGAGAGAGAGAGAGAGAGAGAGAGAGAGAGAGAGAGAGAGAGAGAGAGAGAGAGAGAGAGAGAGAATTTTCTATCATATGTATTTAATAATATGATTGGCAATGTAATGAAGGCAACTAATAATTCGTTTCGTCGGCAGTCATTAGTGTTGAAGATAACACTCATACATACCGGTCGTCAGCCTCCCTCGGACGGTCTTTCCTCCTCCCTATAACCTTAGCTCTTGTAATAGGGAGGATTAAAATTACTCTCTGGTATTTGTTACTAGGGCAGTTTGATGCGGGAATTTTCCCCTCTCTTACCTATGATGTCTTTCTTAATACCACAAAACACGTATATTTGGTAATTAGGAAAATCTTGATCAGCATTCTTACTCCGTCTTTTACTCATAATGTCCTCGGTCTATTTTTATACCACAAAACACCTAAATTTAGTTATGAGAATTTGGATCGTTATATGTTATCAGGAGGTCGAGGGCGAGCAGTCATCGTAGCTCATTGTCTGGGTCACGATTCGCCCTCAGCTCCTCAGATCCTTAGTACTGATTCTTTAACTTGGTAACGATCCAACGTTTGATATTGGAGAGCAGGAATGTGATAATTATGGAGGCCCGTGGTATATGTATGTTTAGGTTTTCTCCTGGCCACTGATATATAATGGAGTGCAACTAAAACACATCAATAAATAGGTATGTTATGATATGTTCCTTTGCTAGTCATATGTTCCTTTGCGAATATCCTCCTTTACCAATCACACATTCCTCCACGAAGCCCAAGTAGCAACAGTTAAAGAAATAAATGATGAAAAAAATACAGCCCACGATTCCATTCGATATATACGTACTAACAACGCGGCCACCATGACATCCTGGGTACAGCTTCTCCTCGCTTCTATTTATTGTTGTGATTCTCAAAGTGATTCCGATTCGCCCGTGTATAAATAAATGCCTCCGCGTCTGGTATTTATTTGATATTGAAAGACAAAAGTAATCGTCATTGTAAGTTTTTTCCTCCTGTGCTTTTGAGAACAGTAATGGCCTCTTTGAAGTTATAAATGACCCGTGTGTTAATTTGATATGGACGAGGAGGAGAAGGAGGAGGAGAGGGGCGAGGGGGAAAGAGGAAGGAGGAGAGGAAGGAGATAACTAACAGGAACGACGAGGGCGACAAGGACGATTTGGAAGAAGAAGAAGAAGAAGAAGAAGAAGAAGAAGAAGAAGTAGGAGAAGAAGACGTAGGAGAAGAAGAAGAAGAAGAAGAAGAAGAAGAAGAAGAAGAAGAAGAAGAAGAAGAAGAAGAAGAAAATAAGTAGGAGAAACTAGAGGAGAAGTAACAGGAGAACAGAAAGAAAGCAACGAGGATTAGGAGAAACAGCAGGACCAGAAATAGGGAGAGGAGACTAGGAGGAAGAGTAGAAGAGCATAAAAGGAAGAGTAGAAGGGGAACAGGATAAAAATAGGAGAAGAGACGTAGAAGGAAGGACAGGAGAACAGAGAGGAGGAAGAAGAGGAGCAGAAAGAGCAGAGGAGCAGAAGTAGGTAGAAGGGAAAAAATGAGGACGAGGAGGAGGACAAAAAGAAGGCTGACGAGGATGAAAACGAGAACGCATGCGAGGACGAAGACGAGGACGAGGGTGAAATAGTCTAACGAGGAAAAGATGTAGCCAAAGATTGAAAACGATGACTAGAGTAAGAGAACGCTGACGAGGCAGAGGACGAGGACGAACAGAAAGACAAGTATCAGGATAAGAAAGGAAGTCTGACGAGGGTGAAAACGAAGACCAGTAAAAAGACACCGACGAGGACAAAGACGATTAATAAGGGAGGCAAGAGGATAGATATAAGGAGGATGTTTGAGGCGGGCGCGGCAGGGATGGGGTCTGTGGTGGGGCCGCTCATTTCAATACAATAGCCGCGGGAAGGAAGGAAGAAAGGAAGGTCGGCAGCGTACACCTGGTGATGAGAGGCGTGCATACCTGCCTCTAAATTAGTCCAGGTGTGTGTGTGTGTGTGTGTGTGTGTGTGTGTGTGTGTGTGTGTGTGTGTGTGTGTGTGTGCGTGCGTGCGTGTGTGAGACAGCCTTTGTGTAGATGGGCGGAGTAAAGAGAGAGAAAAATAAAGAAAGGAAGGAAGAAAGAAAGAAGGAGATGAAGGAAGGAAGAAAGAAAGGGAGGAATGACTGAGAGAAGGAAGGAAGGAAGGAAGAAAGAAAGACCATGAAGTAAGTAAACAGAAAAGAAAGTGATCAAAGAAAATGAAACATTTAAAAGAAATAAAAAAAAGAATGAGTAAAGAAATGAACAAGAATTAAGAAAAAGAACAAGAGATAACATTTATGGAAGGAAGAGAAAGACAGTGAAAGAAAAAAAAATGAAAGAGAGAGAGAGAGAGAGAGAGAGAGAGAGAGAGAGAGAGAGATCAACGCTAATACACATCTTCCCCCAGTTTACGGGCGTCGGTATATCAAAAGCTTTTCCCGGACGCAGCCAACGCGGAATCATTTTTGCGGATTTAACAAGAGAGTATTAATGTCCGACGCTATTCTTTTGCGGGACTGAAATTTGCCAAGAAAGGAGGGCGTGAGGAGAGGAGAGAAGAGAAAAGAATTGGAGGGAGAAAAGGAGGGATGGAGGGAGGAAAGGAGGAACGAAGGAAGAGATGGAGAAAGGAGGAGGGAGAGATGGAGAGATGAGAAGATAAATGGAAGAACAGAAGATTGGAGGAAGAAAACGAAGGACAGACAGGTAAGCGTTGGACAGGTGTGCCGGCCCGACCAGGTCGTGTGTTGGTGTGTCTGAAGTAAGTTTGAAGTCTCTCTCTCTTTCCCATCTCCCTATTTCTTCTTTACACTGCCTGCTCCTCTCCCCCTCTCCCATATCCTTCACTTATCTTTCCTCATTTCTTGAAGTCTATTTTGTTCCCCTACAGTTATTCTCCACAAAATCGCCCTATTTTCATGCGGTCTTCGGTGTCAGGCACGTATCCCTCTTTCGCTCTCTCTGTTTCTCACCCTCTCACTCACTTATTTTCATTTCCAGTTGCTCCACTTGCTCTTTCATTATGCGTCTAGTTCAGGTCCTCGCCTCCTCTGCTGGTAATGGATGACAACCTTTGCACAGGATTCCTTGGTAATTGCACCCGTTGGCCTCGCCAAGAATGAGGACAGTAAGGGCGACGTCCCACGCCGGACAGGTCCTCCTTTTCCCGACAAGTCCACGCGTCAGAGGACCAGGCTGCTGGGCATAGCCCGGTTATGCCTACAGGACGCCGTCGCCCTTCGGGGCAGGAGCAATGCACATCAGGAGGTCCTCACAAGCCTCCTGCAGCAGCAGGACAGTTGGCGGAAGGCCTTGGAATCCCAGGGCCAGAGACTCCTCCAGCTGCAGGAGCGCCACCAGGAGCTACTGGGCAGGCAATTGGTCCTCGCCACCCAGTACGCCACCCTGAGGAGGATCACGCCGCCTTCAGCGGCAGCACACAGGATTGCTGGACGATACGTTCCCGCTGCGTGCTGCCCTGGAGAGGGACCGAAGGGCCGGCGAACACCTCCGGCTGGAAAATGCTCTCCTTGCCTCCTCCCTCCAGAAAACACGCCAGGAAGCTGCCGCCCTGCATAGGGTTATCCAGGCACAAGAAATGGCGAGGAAGGAACAGGAGAGCACAAGGCTGAATGGCATGAATGACGAGATAGAAGAGCCAAGTGAAAATGTCAGTGATGAAGATGCCATTGGCATGAATGACGAGATAGAAGAGCCAATTGAAAATGTCAGTGATGAAGATGCCATTGACATGAATGGCGAGATAGAAGAGACAATTGAAAATGTCAGTGATGAAGATGCCATTGACATGAATGGCGAGATAGAAGAGACAATTGAAAATGTCAGTGATGAAGATGCCATTGACATGAATGGCGAGATAGAAGAGACAATTGAAAATGTCAACGATGAAGATGCCATTGACATGAATGACGAAATGGAAAAGACAATTGAAAATGTCAACGATGAAGATGCCATTGACATGAATGACGAAATGGAAAAGACAATTGAAAATGTCAACGATGCAGATGCCATTGACATGAATGGCGAGATAGAAGAGACAATTGAAAATGTCAGTGATGAAGATGCCATTGACATGAATGGCGAGATAGAAGAGACAATTGAAAATGTCAGTGATGAAGATGCCATTGACATGAATGGCGAAATGGAAAAGACAATTGAAAATGTCAGTGATGAAGATGCCATTGACATGAATGGCGAAATGGAAAAGACAATTGAAAATGTCAGTGATGAAGATGCCATTGACATGAATGGCGAGATAGAAGAGACAATTGAAAATGTCAGTGATGAAGATGCCATTGACATGAATGGCGAGATAGAAGAGACAATTGAAAATGTCAGTGATGAAGATGCCATTGACATGAATGACGAAATGGAAAAGACAATTGAAAATGTCAGTGATGAAGATGCCATTGACATGAATGACGAAATGGAAAAGACAATTGAAAATGTCAGTGATGAAGATGCCATTGACATGAATGACGAAATGGAAAAGACAATTGAAAATGTCAGTGATGAAGATGCCATTGACATGAATGACGAAATGGAAAAGACAATTGAAAATGTCAGTGATGAAGATGCCATTGGCATGAATGACGAGATAGAAGAGCCAATTGCAAATGTCAGTGATGAAGATGCCATTGACATGAATGGCGAGATAGAAGAGCCAATTGAAAATGTCAGTGATGAAGATGCCATTGACATGAATGGCGAGATAGAAGAGCCAATTGAAAATGTCAGTGATGAAGATGCCATTGACATGAATGGCGAGACTGAAGAGCCAATTGAAAATGTCAGTGATGAAGATGCCATTGGCATGAATGACGAGATAGAAGAGACAATTGAAAATGTCAACGATGAAGATGCCATTGACATGAATGGCGAGATAGAAGAGACAATTGAAAATGTCAGTGATGAAGATGCCATTGACATGAATGACGAAATGGAAAAGACAATTGAAAATGTCAACGATGAAGATGCCATTGGCATGAATGACGAGATAGAAGAGACAATTGAAAATGTCAGTGATGAAGATGCCATTGACATGAATGACGAAATGGAAAAGACAATTGAAAATGTCAGTGATGAAGATGCCATTGACATGAATGGCGAGATAGAAGAGCCAATTGAAAATGTCAGTGATGAAGATGCCATTGACATGAATGGCGAGATAGAAGAGACAATTGAAAATGTCAGTGATGAAGATGCCATTGGCATGAATGACGAGATAGAAGAGCCAATTGAAAATGTCAGTGATGAAGATGCCATTGACATGAATGGCGAGATAGAAGAGCCAATTGAAAATGTCAGTGATGAAGATGCCATTGGCATGAATGACGAGATAGAAGAGCCTATTGAAAATGTCAGTGATGAAGATGCCATTGGCATGAATGACGAGATAGAAGAGCCTATTGAAAATGTCAGTGATGAAGATGCCATTGGCATGAATGACGAGATAGAAGAGCCTATTGAAAATGTCAGTGATGAAGATGCCATTGACATGAATGACGAGATGGAAAACACAGCCGAAGATGTTACAGACGAATGAACCAGTGCCTGTTCGGGCAAGATTTCTCACAAAAGCCTGTGACAGGCCTTAGACCCGGGCCTTGAGTTCGCTGTCTGGACTTGCATTTCTTACATTTCTTACATTACTTAAAACCTTTCTATCTATGAGTAAATCGTCCTGAAGGTAATATTTGAATCACAGAGTTTTACATTCAGAGTTACATGCCAGAGCGCGCGTCCCCCATCCCGCTGCCTCGTGCCGGGGGTGTCAGCCGCCCCCGCATCGGCCGTGGCTGTGCCCAGCTCGTCCCAAACCGACGACTGCACTCACCTCGCTCTCGCCCGGTTTCCTGACCACGCCATTCATTATCTAAAAAAAGCTGAGACCGCCATCGTCTTTCTGGGAAAATTCTTGCATCACACTTGCATGAATTTGAAACAATACTATGAAACCAAATGTACGAAAGTGAGAGATAAATAGAATGGCGCATAAACATTTTCCTGCACCTCTTTCCCTTCAGCTCCTCATACTGGCTGTTTTTCCTCCATGCAGGAATATTAGCGGCAGATAAATAGATACAAATAATTAAGTAGAAGGTTGAATAGTAACATACAGATAGAAAGAAACATAGATAGATAGAATGCCAGTGAGATAAATAGTTCGATAGAAATATATTGGAAAGAAAGGAATAGAGAAAATAAAAAAACGATAGAAGTGTTTAGGTAGATATATAGAAGACGGAATAGAGAACTAAACAGATCAAGGGACACAATGACAAGCAGACAGATAGACAGTTAGATAGAAAAGTATAGAAAAAAAAAATAGAAATCAGTACTTGACCTGACATTTCATATGCACCCATTGCCTTCTTGCCATCTATAGTCTTCCCAATATAAAGGTGGGGTGAGAAAGATAAAGGAAAAGAAAGACCAGAGAGATAAAGGAAGGAAAGGAGAGAGCGAAAAGAGGAAAGGAGGAGGTTGGCGTGGGAGGAAAGAGTGGAGAGAAGGCAAAAACAGAGGGGTGGAGGGAGGAAAGAAGGGACGAGAGAGACACATAAGAGAAAGAGGAGGAAGCAGGGACAGAGAACAAAAAGGTGGATAGACGTAATAGACATAATAGACGGGTGGAGAGACGGAGTGTACGAGAAAGCGAATGAAAGGGAGAACAGAGAGCCAGAGAAGAAAGTGGAGAAATAAGAGAAAGGAACAATATATGAAGGACGAGGACAGATGTTGAAGATAAGAATGTAGATAGAATAATAAGAACAGAATGAGGAGGAGAAGGAGGAGGAGGAGAAGGGAAAGGCGAAGATGTGTCAGCCAGGGCGTGTAGGAGCTAATAAAATGTGGCTATTTATGCGGTTGTGGGTGACAGTTTAAAGGTCATTACGATATTTTGGCCCTTGGGTACATCTGGCTACACTCTTTTCATGACACACACAAAAAAGTAAAATAAATGGAATACAGTAAAATAAAATAGTAGAAAATAAAATAAATAAATGATTAAGTAAGATTGAAGGAAACATACATCTGGCTACGTTCTTTTCATGACGCACACAAAAAAAGTAAAATAAATGGAATAAAATAAAGTAAAATAATAGAAAATAAAATAAATAAATGAATAAGTAAGATTAAAGGAAACAAACTTCTTTCATTGCAATTCCTCCTCCTTCTCTCTCTCTCTCTCTCTCCTTCTCTCCTCCGTCCCTCCTTTCCTCCTTTAAGTAAAAAAAAAAAAAAAAATAAAAACTATGAGGGGAAACTATATGATTTTAATCATGCACACCGAAGCGTAAAACACAAAACAAAACCCCCCTTTAAATAAAAAAAAAAACACGTCGATTTAAATTATAAAATGAATTAATACATTTTTTCTTCTTGTGGCGCTGGGCGGAGGCGAATGTTAATAAGATCTAAAAACAGTGATATGGAGGTGTATTGTTTCGGCCACATAAATAAAAGCAAAATTGATTTGTATAATAATAATAGATTCGATGCTTTCTCGTGCACTGGCGGCGGGATATGTTGAAATAAGACCTTGACTGGGACACAACACGGACTTAATGCTGCTTTCTCCCTTCCCCAAAACAGCCCAGCGTCTCTTTCACAATGGCTCTGGAGAGGAAAATAATACTGCGAGTGGGTCTTCCCTATTCATAAACTACAGCTCTCCTTCCTCATGTTTTATCTTTTAATTCCAACAGCGCTTCACTTGATCGGGACACAGTCTTAATCCTGCTTTCTCCTTACCCCAAAAGCCCACCATCTCTTTCACAATTGTCGTGCCGTTCATGGGCACTCTTTTTAATTAATTATGTAGGTTCATTATACCTCAAAGTAGAATTAATTATTGATCATTTAGACCACAGAGTAAAATTAGTAGTTTATTCACCCAGTCTTATAAGGCACCATTATCGCACACAGGATCATCACCTGTCCAAGTAATATAGGTAACACGACTGTAAGAAAGTTACTTGAGGTAATTATTGTTTAGGGATTCTGATGGTGAACTAAGGGTCATAGGACAGGGTCCACTTATTAGAGGTTACCTTACATCACTAATTACACTTGTAAATACCATGAACACAGGTTAACATTAACACCTTAACCTAGCATGCACACATGGCAATAAGTAGCACCAACATAATTGTTTCCGCCCACACGGGGAAACACAGACTCCACCATTCCACACCTTAATTAAGTCCTAACTAAACTAGTGAGTGTTTGCGCTTATCCATTGTTACCCCTGAGAACAACACACATACCACCCTTTTGGCCTTCTCCTTTCCTTCCTCTCTTCACACACCCTGCCACAGGCAATACCCCACACCGCCGCTTCACAAGTGTTTACTGCTGCATGTTGGCCTTGGTCTGACGACGCCCAGCTTCCCATCTGTCAGGCGTGCCTTTGCCGCACCTGACAGGGGCGATGTCGCTCGGGAGAATCCAGTTTCAGTTATAGTAGTATAGCCAACGTGAGTTGAAGACCGTGAACAGTTCTTTCCTCACCTGCAAGGGGCGATGTCGCTCGTGAGACTGAGCTCGCTCCCACAACCTAGTGCGAGGAAGGGCGTTAGTCTCGGCCCCAAAATGCCTTGGTGACGTCACGGAGTGACAAACTGACCGCAGGTTAGGCCTGCTTGAGACCTGAGATTTTGGTAGGCCTCCAATATCAATATAAGGTCTCTGGTATTTTATTTCCATTATAAATATTTACCATTCTCCTGCAATAATTAAAAGAAGGCAGATTGACCGCTTTTGGCAACGATAACCTGTTTTGACCCCTGACACCTCTTAATTTTGTTGACACTATAGATTGTAGGGGAGATATGAGACAACAGGCCTCTTTGTTTCTTACCCCATCTTCCCCTCTCGCTCTCTCTCTCTCTCCTCTCTCTCTCTCTTTCTCTCTCTCTCTCTCTCTCCCTTACTTTCTTTTTTTTCTTTCTCTTCTTGTGTGCTTTCTTCTCTCTCTCTCTCTCTCTCTCTCTCTCTCTCTCTCTCTCTCAAGAGAAACCCACAAACATATATAACTGTTTGCGCAAACACCCCAGGTTAACTCTATATACATGTGGAAAAAAACCATTACAATTGTAGTACTTTTCGGGCCATTACATTGACTGGAGAGGAAACTAATATACTGCATTTCAACGAGTGGGTCTTTTTTCATCATAAACCACAGCTCTCCTTCCACTTAGATTATAGTTTCATCTTCACTTGATCGGGACACATTTTTAAGGCTTTCTCCCGACACCCCAAAAGCCCAGCATCTCTTTTACAACGATTCTGGAGAGCAAAACAACTCTGCATTTATATGAGTTGGTCCTTGAAACAGAAAAAAAATGTACTTATTGAGATTTATCTTTAATTCAGTTAGATAGCACTTTACTTGAGCGAGACACACACTTATTCTGCTTTCTCCCTCACCCCCAAAAGTTCAGCATCTCTTCACAACGACTCTGAAAAGCAAAACATGAATGCATATATACGAATTTGCTTTTTCTTCCTCATAAACCACAGCTCTCCTTCAACTTAGGCTCCTAAACAAAAAGAAATGCATGTATTAGGTTTTCTCGCCTCAAAAACCACGTCACTTCTTTCGAAACGCTTCTCAAAACACGAAATTAAACCTCAGCACTTTCTATAATCCGATCTGCTCTCGCGCCCGGCTGGCAGGAAATGTTTAATAAGACTGCGATGCCGTGTTTGGCCGCGGCGTTACCCGGCCCGAGTGCTTGACCCTCTGGCTGCCCGGGGTCGTTGGCCAGCCTCCTCCTCGGCCCCGGTGTCAGCGGGTCTCATATAAGGCCACGCGTCGCCTTATGAGTGAACTGCCCGCGAACACAGACCCGCCGATGGACGCCCGACAAGCAGGGACCAGACACACGCCCTCCTTAGCGGCGATTCGGGCCAAGCATTAGACTTCTCTCTCCTAATTTACTACAGCGTTAAATCGGAACCCAGGGGCGGAGGGTCCTGAGCTGCTTGCATGGCGGGGCGGGGCACACACACACACACACACACACACACACACACACACACACACACACACACACACACACACACACACACATCGGCCAAACTAAGCAGCTGCGGGAGTGACACGTAATCCCCTGAAATAATATGCAGATTTATTGATCTTGGTCTCGGGAAGGAATAGATGAGAGCCAGTTAATAGACAGAAAGCAAGTGTCGCATAACAAGGGGATTGGGGTGAGGGGGAGCTAGTTAGGGGGCCTTGGGGGGTCGGGGAGAGCTGCTGGAGGTGTGGGTCAGGGTGGGTCAGGGTGCTGGGTGTTGTACAGGGCGGGGTGGGGTGCATATTCTGAATCTCTGAAATGGTATGTGGTCCCTGAGTAAAAATGTTCGGCTGTAGCTTCGAAACTAACCACGGGTTGTTCTGGAAAATACTCTCATTGTGATTCGCATTCAAAACTTCCCTAAATGACTCCTAACCTAACCTAACCTAACGCAAGCTTCCCTGTTCAAGAGTACCGCCACATACCAGTAGAGAGATAGGGAGAACGCGCTCAGGTTAGGTTAGGGAGGCTCACCGGGTATCTGGCTGAGGGACAAGGCCGAGGCAGGGCGAGGTACAGCCAGACGCGTTGCACAATGTTCCCACACACTGACCTCAATATACGACGGCGAAAACGAGTGTAAACAAGCTCTTAAAATACCTGGAGACGAGTTATGTTTTTCAGCGAGAGGATAAATAAAAGCTGGTACTCTTAACCCCAAAATATATTACAGCCACGAGCATTGTAGACTTTTCCTCGCACTTTTCAGCATCACTTTTAAGATTACGGTGATTAAACATTTATTTAAACGTATCTTTATTACCCATTTCGGAAGCATATTGGGAGAAGAGTTATGTTTTTCAGCAAGCGAATATATAAAAGCTTGTATCTTAACCCCAAAATATATTACCGCCACGAACAATGTAGACTTTTCCTCGCAATTTTCAGGAAGACTTTATGATTGCAGTGATTAAGCATTTATTTAAACGTATCTTTATTACTCATTTCAGAAGCATCCACGCAATATGACTTGACCGAGCACTGAGTACACACAATCATCACTGTTTGGAGATATCATGTGCTCGATTATCATTACCATTCACAGTATTAAAAAGGAAAAGACTTGCAATTATTATCATTTCCTCCTGCGATTGTGTTCCTTCCTCGCCCTCCCTTTATCAGCGAATGTTTGCACCATCACCATCAGTTAGTATCATGCGTCGAGTGGCTGCTGGAAAGTATTGGAGAAGGTAAACACAATCCTGAACACTCGATATTGTGTTGACATTAGACACTCCCACGATGAGTATATATAACTATCATTGTTTAGAGCTTGCGTGTGTTAACAGTTAATTTTCATCTCCTGTTATACTAGATTTACAAAGATGCGCCCACGAGGAGTATATCTGATTATCATTATTGAAATCTTGCATGTGTTAACAACTATTTTTCATCTTCTAGTCATGTGAATCTACTGTGTAAGATGATTAAGCGTACTAGACTTGCCAAGACACGCCCACCCTGAGTATATCTATTCATCACTGTATATAGATATGTTAACCACTAATTTTCATCTCCTAGTAACATGCATCTACGTACTATGTCAACTGATGCAATATACTCTACTCGCAAAGACTCGCCCACACTGACTATATCTAATTATCTTCGCTGAGAGGCGTGTGCGTACAGCTAATTTTCATCAAGTATTTTGCAACCAATGTGTAAGGCGATACAGTGCACTTGACTTTCAGAGACACGCCCACGCTGGGTATAATTTAATTTTCGTTTTTTTAAGGTATCATTTGTTTACGTGTAATTATCCTCTCTTAGTATTTTGTGTCTGCAGGGTGAGGTGTTGTTGTATGGCGGTTTCTCATCTATTGTTGTTCTTGTTTTTCTTCCCTTCTTGTTTTCTTCTACTAATTTTCTTGTTTTCCTCGTTTTCTTAGTCTTCTTGTTCTTATTCTTATTCTTCTTGGTCTAGTTTTTTTCTTGTTTTTCTTCTCCGTGTTCCTGTTCTTCCAGTTCTCGCTCTTGTTCATCTTGTTCTTGCTGTTGTTCTCCTCTTATTGTTCCTTGCTAAGACGCGCCCACACTTGAGTTTATCTAATCATTGCTGGAGACACCATTTGTTTGCAACTAACTCTCATCTAGTATTTAGTATCTTCTGTGTCAGGGGATGTAGTATAGTCGGCTTGCAAAGACAGACGCGCCTAGACTAAGCATATCCTATTATCATTTTTAGATATACAATCATGTGTAAACTAATTTTCGTCTCTTAGTATTACGCATCTACGGGATAAAGCGTGGCAGTAAAGTTAACTTGCTGAGGCGCGCCCTTACTTACGTATTCCTAATCATTTCTAGAGATATTATTTGTTAACAACTAATTATCATCTACTGTTTTGATTCTGTTGTGTAAAGAGATGTAGTATTGTCGACTTTTTATTCTTTTTTTTTTTTCATTCTGCTTATGGCGCAAGGACCTGCAAGGACAGACACACCCACACTGAGCATTCCTAATCATCGTTCCTGGAGATATCATTTGCTTAAGACTAATTATCATCTCGGTATTATGCGTCTACAGGACAAGGTGATGCAGTAGAGACGACTTCGTAACAAACGCCCTCACTAAGTACTCCTAATTGCCACTCTTTATAAATACCGTGTTCCTCCTGCTAATGACCATCCTCTGGTATCTAATAATTTCTAGGGATATCACTTGCTTGCAACTAATTTTATCATCTCTTAGAATTATGCGTCTACAGAGGAGAGTATCAAGACACCTCTCCACCCTTATTTGACCTCTCTTTAGGCCTCTCGTTCTTGTTTTCCTTTCCCGGAGCTGCGTTTGCGAGCTTTTCTGTTGCTGTATTTGTATTTTTGTCCTTGACCTGCCTCCCTTGCTGTACAAAAAGTGATATAGCATAGTTGACGCGCCCTACAGCTAATTCCTCCTGATTATCACTGTTTACAAGTACCGCGTCCTTCCTCCCTAACGATCGTCCTGTGGTATCTTCCATCCGTTGAGTGCAAGACGTATTGTTGCTCCAAGCGGGCGGGGGAGATGCACGAGTCGCTACATGCGGGCTGTGTTGACATGGGACGCGCCCTCGCTGAGCACATCTAATTATCATGGTTTAGAGGGTCTGTGTTTGTGGGGGGGAGGGGAGGAGGGACTGTGTTTGTGGGGGGGAGGGGAGGGTTGAATGTGTGTGTATGTGGTGGGGATAGGGGTGAATGTTTGTGTGTGGGGAGGGGGTGGATGTGTGTGCAGTGGGGGAGTGTGTGTGTGGATGGGGAGGAGCTATATGTGTGTGTGTGTGTGTGTGTGTGTGTGTGTGTGTGTGTGTGTGTGTGTGTGTGTGTGTGTTTTATGTCTACGTGCATTTGTGTCCCTACCTTTCTGTCTACCTGTCTGTCTGTATGTATATAAGAACATAAGAACATAAGAACGCAGGAGTCTGCAAGAGGCCAGTAGGCCTGTACAGAGGCAGCTCCTTTGACCCTAAGCTCCCGTGTATCTAACCCCACCTAATATCGCTGTCCATGAATTTATCTAGTCTATTTTGAATGTGACAATTGTATTGGCACTCACCACGTGACTGCCAAGCCTATTCCACTCATCCACCACCCTGTTAGTAAACCAATTTTTGCCTATGTCCCTGTTGAATCTGAATTTATCCAGTTTAAACCCGTTACTTCGTGTCCTACCGGTTCTCTTACCAACAAAACCTTATGAATGTCTCCCTTATTAAAGCCCTTCATCCATTTATAAACCTCGATCATGTCTCCACGCACCCTTCGCCTTTCTAGAGAATGCAAGTTTAACTGTTTGAGTCTTTCCTCGTATGGCAAGTTTCTCAACCCCTGAATCATCTTAGTCATCCTCCTCTGCACCGATTCTAGCATTTTGATATCCATTCTATAGTAGGGTGACCAGAATTGAACCGCATAGTCAAGATGAGGTCTAACTAATGCTAAATATAGTTTGAGGAAGACTTCGGGGCTTCTGTTGCTTACGCTCCTTGAAATAAATCCCAGTACCCTATTAGCTCGATTTCTAGCTTGAATGCATTTTGTGTATGTATGTTTATAGGTATGTATGTGTGTATGTGTGGACGTATGTATGTAAGTGTCGAGGGTATGGCGCCAGTGCGTAGTCAGGCCGGTGCATCACGTCCCTCTCGCCCTCTCCGCGGCTAAGTTGTTGGTCCAATCACGCGGCGAATTAAAGCCTCGAGTGATAATCAGAGGCAATGCTTTGTTTGGCCGCCCCGACCCGCCGCTGCTACAGACCTCAAGGCTCCGGTCCGCTGATGCACGTACTATCCTCCCTCCCTACCTACCTGTCTTGTCCACCCACCTCGCAGTATTGAAAAGGATTACCACGGATGAAGAGGAGAATAGAGAGAACAATTGAAAGTAAGAGGAAAAATAATGAGAAAAAAATATTAGACGAGACTAAAGAGTATGTTGTGAACTGCGAGGAAGTGAAGGAGACCATATGAAAAGAAGAGAAAAGGAGATTAATTATGGTTGTTTCGGATTACCACGGCTGAAGAGGAGAATAGAGAACAATAAAAGTAGGAGAAAAGAATATAAGAAAAATATATTAGACGAGATGAAGAAGAACAGGTGGTGAACTGTTAAGAGAAAGTGACGGAGATGATATGAAAAGAAGAGCAAAGGGGAGTAATCATAGTTATTTTCGTCCCTCTTAAAAATCGCTTCCAGTTCTCACTCTTCCTCGACCTATGGAAGCAGAAAAATGACGTGATTTCTTAAGGTTTCCATCTCTATATAAATTCTTCTTGTGATCGCGTCCCTTCCTCGCCCTCCCGTATCAACGAACGCTCACACTAATAGAAGATCAAGACTTGCGATCATTATATTTTTCGTGGGTTAAGAATGTACTTTAGACCCCAACCGCGTTCCTTCCTTCACTACCCTCCTCCCTCCTCCCCCCCCTCCCTAATGTATGCTCTCTCTCTCTCTCTCTCTCTCTCTCTCTCTCTCTCTCTCTCTCTCTCTCTCTCTCTCTCTCTCTCTCTCTCTCTCTCTCTCTCTCTCTCTCTCTCTCTCTCTCTCTCTCCTCTATCTCTCTCTCTCTCTCTCTCTCTCTCTCTCGACATCCTTAGGTCATATATTTCGTACAGAGAGAGAGAGAGAGAGAGAGAGAGAGAGAGTGAGAGAGAGAGAGAGAGAGAGAGAGAGAGAGAGAGAGAGAGAGAGAGACAGTCAGTCAGTTAGTCAATCACACAGACATACAGCCATTTAATCAGTCAGTCAGCCACTCACTCACTCACTCACTCACTCACTCATAGAAGGAAGGAAGGAAGGAAAGCGACTCTGCCCTGAACGTGGGACGGAAATATGATAGTCTTTAAACTCTCTATTTTATTTCCTCACTCGCCCGCTGCCTCCAGACCCTTACTCGTCGCGGGAAGGAAGGAAGGAGGAAGGGGCGAGAGGAGGGGAGGGAGAGAGGGAGGGGAAGAGAACAAGGCCGGGTCGAGTTACGAGCATGCAAACACGACAAAAAGAAACCCAAGAAAAAAAAGAGAGGTAGACAAACACACAAACATTAGAATAAATTGAAGCCCACCGAGAGACGAGACACCTGGCGAGACGAGGGACGAGAGGGCGAGGATGTGCAAGAATAGACTGAAGGGAGGGAGAGATGAAATTAATAGGAGCAAGAGGAGGAGGAGCAAGAGACGAGAGGGCAAGGATGTGCAAGAATAGAATGAAGGGAGGGAGAGATGAAATTAACAGGAGCAAGAGGAGGAGGAAGAGACGAGAGAGCAAGGATGTGCAAGAATAGAATGAAGGGAGGGAGAGATGAAATTAATAGGAGCAAGAGGAGGAGGAAGAGACGAGAGGGCAAGGATGTGCAATAATAGAATGAAGGGAGGGAGAGATGAAATTAATAGGAGCAAGAGGAGGAGGAGGAAGAGACGAGAGAGCAAGGATGTTCAAGAATTAAATGAAGGGAGAGCAGAGAATTTAATAGGAGCAAGAGCAGAAGGAAGAAGTGACGAGATAGCAAGTATGTTGAAGAATGGAGGAAAGGAAGAGCAGAAATTAATAAGAACAAGAAGAGAGGAAGAGACGAGAGAGTAATGACGTTGAAGAATTAAATGAAGGGAAAGAAGAGATTAATAGAAGCAAGAAGAGGAGGAGATGGAGGAGGAGGAAAAGGAGGACGAGGAAGAAGATACTGGAAAGAGAGAAAGAATGCAGAACAGAACATAAGGAAGTGAAGTATAAAAAGGAAAAGCGATGTAAAGTAGAACAAGAGCAGCAAGAGGAAAAAAAACAACAAGAAAAAGAAGAACAGAAAGAAAGAATCACAAGTAGAAGAACAAGAACCGGAGGAACAAGAACAACAACAAAAAGAAGAAAAATATAATGCAGTGAGTTATCAAGAACAAGAACAACAAAAACAAGAAGAGCAAGAGCAAGAATAACAACAACAAGAGCGAGATGAAAAGCGCAACAGCCTGCATCGGATCGTCGTCTCTGGCCCAGCACGCCGCCGCCTCCGCCCCTGACCCCAAACTGTTTAATTGCGGCCGCGTCCTGATGCGAAGCCGCCCACCAATTACCATCACGACTCATTAGGCTGAAAATCGGCTTCTCGTGCGTCATAAAAGAGTCACAACGTCCTGCTCCTCCTCCTCCTCCTCCTCCTCCCTCATGTCTTTGTCCTCCACCTGTTCGCTGTTCAATCTTCTTTTTATTTTTGTTTGTTTTTGTTTGACTTTTTCTTGTTCCTGTTCTTCCTCCTCCCTAGTATTTCTTTGACTCCTTTTTTCCTTCCCTTTATTTTCTTGCTCTCTCTATTCCTTCTTCACTCTCCATTTTCATCCTCCCTTTCCATTCTCTTTTTCTCCCCGTCCTTTCCTCTCCCTATTCTCCTTTCTTATGGTTGTCACTCACTCTGCCTTCATCTCCTCTTCCCTTGTTCCTGTTCTTTCCTTCCTTCTTCCCCTTCTTCCTTCTGCTCGTTGCTTCCTACCTTATCTCCTCTTCCCTTGTTCCTGTTCTTTCCTTCCTTCTTCCCCTTATTCCTTCTGCTCGTTGCTTCCTACCTTATCTCCTCTTCCCTTGTTCCTGTTCTTTCCTTCCTTCCCCTTATTCCTTCTGCTCGTTGCTTCCCTCCTTATCTCCTTGTTCCTGTTCTTTCCTTCTTTCTTCTCCTTATTCCTTCTGCTCGTTGCTTCCTACCTTATCTCCTCTTCCCTTGTTCCTGTTCTTTCCTTCCTTCTTCCCCTTATTCCTTCTGCTCGTTGCTTCCTACCTTATCTCCTCTTCCCTTGTTCCTGTTCTTTCCTTCCTTCTTCCCCTTATTCCTTCTGCTCGTTGCTTCCTACCTTATCTCCTCTTCCCTTGTTCCTGTTCTTTCCTTCCTTCTTCCCTTATTCCTTCTGCTCGTTGCTTCCTACATTATCTCCTCTTCCCTTGTTCCTGTTCTTTACGTCCGTCTTCCCATTATTCCTTCTGCTCGTTGCTTCCTACCTTATCTCCTCTTCCCTTGTTCCTGTTCTTTCCTTCCTTCTTCCCCTTCTTCCTTCTGCTCGTTGCTTCCTACCTTATCTCCTCTTCCCTTGTTCCTGTTCTTTCCTTCCTTCTTCCCCTTATTCCTTCTGCTCGTAGCTTACTACGTTGTGCTTCTACCTCTTCCTTGTTCCGTTGTTTCCTCTTCCTTCCTTTCCATTCTTCCCTCCCATTTGTTGCTCCTCCCCTTCATCTTGCTCCCCTTCATCTTCCTATTTTTGTTCCGTTCTCATCTTTCGCTTCCCTGCCTTTCTTTTCCCCTTTCCCCTCTCCTTCTTCCTTCTTGTCCTACTTGTTACTTCCTCTCCCTTGTCCCGTATCACCCCTTCTCTCCTCTCTCCTCCATCTCTACCCTCCTCCGCCTCCTCCTCCTCCGCTCCTCTACTCGACTCCAACCTTCAGCAAGAAACACCCGTGCCAGATTTACATCGAGGCATCAAGGTGTCTCATCAGGGCTCGCGCAGGTGCTCCATTGATTTTATATTTGCTCGCCTCAGTCAATATCGTCCGCTATTAGGGTTCAATTGGACGATGTTTCCTCGAGTAATTTCCTTTATGGTGACGTTTAGCGAGCGTGTTGGTGGCTAAATTACCGGGCGTTAGTTCCCTTAAGATTGTATTTGTTTGGTTTCGAGATTTAAGTCTGTGGGTTTTGTGTGTATCTCTCTCTCTTGGGTTCTGTAGCGTCGAGGTTTGATTGGGTGACGGCTTGGTGGTGATTTATGGTTTACCTTTGAAGATTTAGCGTCGTGGGTTTGTGAGTCTTTGTCTATCTCTCTTTTGCTCGTGATTTAGGTTCCGTAGCGTCGAGGTGTGATTGGGTGATGGCTCGGTGGTGATTTCTGGTTTGCCTTTGAAGATGTCGCGTTGTGGGTTATTGGGTTTTTCTCTTGCTCGTGATTTGGCTTTTGTAGCGTCGAGGTTTGAGTAGGAGATGGCTCGCTGTGGATTTCTGGCTCGCTTAAAAGAACCGTGTAGTGTGCATTGATATTCTGGGTTGAGAAGTAGATGATAGCGATTTCTTGTCTTATTTGTTTTTAACCACTTTATCATATGAAGCACTACAGATTTTCTCTGATTGGTAGTGTTTTCTATTTAAAAAGGAATGTTATTATATGTGCGGTAGTATATATGCCCGGTCATTGGTATTATTTTCGATTTCTTAAACTATTCCAACGCATAAAGCAGTTTCGGTTATCTTTAAATTATCAACATTTATTTTCATTTTGGTGTCTAAAACCATGAAGTGTAATATACAAAGGAGTAAATAAAGTGTTAGCTTAGTACAAGTGGGAAAGAAATTTAACATAGATATTGTTATATACAGACCGCACAGTAAGTATATTGGAGTGGAAGAATTCACACATATTTTACATAACCTACTATCTCATGATCTTTAAAAAAAAAAAAAAAAAACACTGTCCTACTTGGGGATTTTAACATTAATCTCCTAGAACATTCTTCCCATCAACCAACTAACCACTTTTTGAATTCTATGAAGACTTTGAATTATTTCCCGCACATTTCTCGTCCTACTAGATTTCCAGATAATCCTAACCTAGGTCAACCCTCACTCCTCGACCACATTTGGACTAACTTCACTCCACCTTCTACCTCTGGAATAATCCACTGCCAATTATCTGACCACCTCCCCATATTCCTACATATTGCAGTAATCTCTGATCTTTGCACAAAGCATAAAATAGTCTATCGACACTATAATAGACATCAACATAACCTGTTTACCACTAGTTTATCTGTAAACAATTGGAATGTTACACTTAATTCTAATGACATAAATGTAAACTTCAACAATTTTATGGAAACCTTAGATGAATTATATAACAAGCACTTCCCTAAAGTAGTTAAATTTGTAACTGCCAAACGATTGTCTAGCCCATGGTTAACATCAGGAATACTTAACTCGATAAAATACAAAAGTAAATTATTTAACATGTACAAATTAGAAACTGTCAATCACAACGCTTACAAATTATACCGCAACCATCTTACACGATTAATTAGAGGAGCTAAATATAATTACTACATTAGAATTTTCAGTAACTTTAGAAACAATACCAAGAAAATATGGCAAACTATCAATGAATTAGCAGGTCGACATAAACCAAAATGTTGTAACCCGCAATCCCGGGTCACACAGGGGCGACGACACACTGTTTGTATTAGTGACACTTGACTTAAAATTCTAGTACTTTAGGAGTATTTAAAGGAGTTCGTAAATGGGGTGATGAAACGGTGTCGCCTTTCTTATATGTATTTTATTCTACCTTAATACTACTTAATATTACAGAGGGTAAAAATATTGTTTAAGCCAGCGACTGGCTTACTAGACTCAATGAGTCTTCAGGTTTTCTTTCACTATTGGTTACTGACGTTAACACTGGTATAATATTGAGTAAAAACTCACACAATAAGGTATCATAGAAATATAATCCTAAGTAAAACTAAGATAATAGAACACAATAGATATGTTAGATACGCTTTCCTCTATGGTAATTCTTCACTCCATACTCACAGTAGCAACGATGAATGTTCTACCCATGTTGTCTAGGGAAGGACAACTGAGTGTCCAGCAACGAACAGAGTGCTGGTTAATCTGAGGTCAAGCCTGGAGAAAATGCTTCTTATATAGGCAGACATCGCGAGGGTAATACGTCAGGCGTGTGAGTCATACATCAAACTCACACCGAGCTCATACAATAATCTACCTAACCGACATGCTTAATTCACGCGGTGACGCAGCTTTGTTTTCATAACATTTTGTTCCGCGGCTGATCGTGTATTGGCCGCGGTGATTGTGTTTTGGCTTAGAGAGATAAGCGGGTGCGTTAATGGGCAATTACAATTGTGTATAGGTTGGTAAATGAACAGTGGGGACAATCATGTGTTGGAGTCCGTGTTGTGTTTTAGCGGTCGATACCGCTGTTGTCATCGGAAAATATTGCCGGTGAAGATGATGATGACACGAGTGGTGTCGCAGCCCTCGGGGCACCACATACCCCCCCCGTTAAAACCACGCCACGTCCTCGTGGCACGAAGCGGTCCGCCCGGCGGACGACCATGGAGGGCCAAGACGGGGATGGCGGGATCGTGGGGGAGGAGGCCTGCGAGAGACGGGACCTGAAGAGACAGAAGAAGGCCACCCCACCGGCGACGAAGACGACGCCGAGGAGGAGCAGCCACCCCCACCAAGGGAGGAAGGGGTCGAAGGCGGGGACCGGAGACGGATTCCTGGAGCGCGTGAAGTGCTGGAGGAGGTCCAGCAGGGGGCCAGAGACGACCCGGGCGACGGCGGCGGAGAGGAAGGGGCCAAGGGGAGTCTTGGCCAGGAGCGATGAGACCACGTCACGTCCGATGTGGAAGGGGGCGCGATGAACCGTCAGCGGGGCGTCACCGTCCATAGTAGCAGAGGCAGGGAGGCTGAAGGCGTCGGAGTGGGCACTACAGCCCATACCGAGGCGGAGGAGACCCGTCCCGTTGATGGTCTGCCTGTATTTGGAGACCGGGCTGTCCGGGCAGACCATGGTGACCATCTGGGGAGTATCGGTAGCGAAGACCCAGCCCGCAGGAGACGGGATGAAGACCGGGGGGAAGACTCTGAGGAGAGACTTAGAACACAGCGAGAGTGCGTCTGGGCGATCGAGAGAGAGCGATCTCGCAGCGCTGGACAGAAGTCGAGTAGACAGGGGCGACAGGGGGACATACATAGAGCAGGTGGTGTTTAGTACAGCGGTCCAAGGAGTCCAAGAGCATATAGTGAGTGCGGTCTTCAGAAACCGCAAGGTAAGTGGAAAGCGTGTCGGTGTGCAGAAAATATGGCGTGCCATCAAGATGAAAAGGCAACGCGTCCATTTTAAACACATCGAACACGTCAGAGGATCCCCTTTCATGGGGATTTGTAAGTAGAAGTGAAGGGTTCCTGAGGAAAGCGTACCTTTAGAAATAACCTAGAGACATCTCTATACAATGCTAAATATTCATGTGCTGCAGGGAAAAGTAAGCCTGGGTAATGGGTGACGCATTGCTGAGCACACGAAATAGTACATCATTTGGAGGAGAGGAAACCTGCGTTTGGGACAGCTGCTGAAGGCCAAGCTTGAGATTCAGAGTATCATGATTTAGGTCACTAAGTGCCAACTGACTGAGAAGGATAGTCTCCAAAATACGCATTTCCTTCAATTTGCAAGGTTTTTAGTGAGAACTGACGGATAATAGCTGAGGCCAAAGCCGAGGCGGACTCTAGACGGGAGATGGCAGAATGAATATGACGGAGGTCCCGAACTGTGGCGTTGAGGACTTCCTGATGGAGGTTAAGTTGACGTCTCTCTTCTGTGGACAGAGTGTAGAGCTGGGAGAGCTTCCGTGTATCACATCTATTTGGGCCTGAGTGGCCGTACCGAAAAGGAGGTTTGCTACCGAGCCAAGGAAATCCACGGCCCCTCGCTTCTGGCGAGTCCGAAAGGCTTCCATCTCTACCACTCATAGCCGACAGAAAGCTGTTAAGATATTTGAATAACTTCTCAAACTCAATGTGAAAAGAGTCTAGAGTGCGCCTGAGCAGACCAACAGTAGGGAACGATTGATTCATATGTTCAATCGACCATGAAACTTCCGCTGTTAGATTTGCCACGTTGATGAGAGGACGTTGGATGTCGTCCGTCTTGATGACGACGGGGACAACATAGTACCGTCCTGTCAACAGCATCTTAAAGACTGGGGAGAAGACGAGGCCGGGACGAATGGGTTGCTAACGGGAGGGATCAAGGAAGACAAGGAGAGGGCAACACCCAGGATCTGTAATTATAGGGGGCATCAGTTCGTTGGTCGTTGGCGATACTCAAGAGGGCGGTCCATCACATTGGGGAGAGAAGGGGGTACCGTATTGGATCGTAATGAGCGACTGACACAGGGCTCTGAAGGAGCTGAGGGAACCAATGAGGGGACCTCTGAAGCATCTGAGGAGACAGGAGCCGGTGAGGAGAGCTCGGAAGGAGCTGGAAAGGACAATGGTAGCGGCTCCTCGGGGGAATAAGTCATGGGGAGTGGGTCCACTTCTACTACTTGATCAGGGAGAGGGTATGCACGCCTGACATTAGGAGAGTTATGGAAGCCAAGAGAGTCCTCGTGAACGACCTGAACATTATTTGTGTGAACTGTCTTGATCTTACCACCTCTAACCTGACGCAGTCGTAAGACTACAGGGCTTATTTTTTCTAGCACCCTAAAAGGTCCATTGAACAAGGGCTGGAGCTTCTTTGGTTCGCCCTTTGTACATACATGCCTTAAGTAGACCCGATCTCCTACTACCACCTGTTTGGGTTTGGATTTCCTAAACATTCTTTCTGACTCCTGCCATCCTATATCTATATTGGTCTGACATAGTTTATAGGTCCGCTGCGCGACACTAGAAGTAAATGCTTTATAGCTGTCAACATCATAACAAGGTTGGAGTCTATTCTCAAGCACTTCAAAAGGAACATTTGGGTCCCGAGAGAAAAGCAAGAAAAATGGTGAATCTTTCAGAACACGATGGTAGGCAGTGTTGTAGGCGTGTGTTGCAACCGGAAGCATTTGGTCCCAGATACCGCGATTGTCCTCGCACAAAGTTCTCAAGATATTTATTAAGGTGCCATTAGGCCTTTCTATCACACCGTTTGCAGACGGGTGATAAGGAGTTGTCCTTAGATGATCAATCTGTAACAACTGAGTCAACTCTCGTAAGAGAGTGTTGACGAACTCCTTTCCTTGATCCGTGACTAGAATCGGCGGGATGCTGTGTACACAGACTACGTTCTTGTAGAACGCAGCTGCCACTTCCTTGGCTGCCTTCGTACGAAGGGGGGTTGCTACCAAGAAGCGTGACAGGACGTCTATCACTGTCAGTACATACCTATAGCCTTCGTCTGAAACAGACAAAGGTCCGACAATATCCATATGGACTCTGTCAAACGGTTGGCCAACCTCTGGATACCTCATAAGTGGAGCTGGCGGGGATCCCCTCTTCTTAAACCGACAACAGACAGGACAAGATCTGACATATTGCTCCACGTCCGCCTTCATTCCCGGCCAGTACGCAAACTTGCGACAGCGTGCCAACGTAACCTTAGTGCCTCCATGCCCTGCAGGTAGCATGGAATGCGCCAAAGCTAACGCGTTAGGAATGTAGCTTGGTGGAACGATAACCAGTCTTTTCTGCTTGTTGTATTCATCGCAAACATCGCGGTAGAGAATGCCGTTCTCTACACACTTCACTAAGAGGCAGTTTTTTGAAGTGCCTCTTAGCTGCATTTAACGTTACATTGCTCCTCTCTGCAACCTTTCTCTCATCTCTCTCATGTACGTTACCACCGGTGGTTTGTTCAAAAGCATGCTTCAATTCTCTCAGTTCAGGATCGCGATCCTGGTGCTCCATGAGTCCAGCAAGACTCCAATGGAGAAACTTATCCTGTTTGTCATGTCCCTCCGGAGAGGCGACAGACATGTCCTGTCCACCCGTAAGGGTGACAGACATAATTCGAGCATCAATTCGCCTTCTATCACGTCACTCTCCTGATTCCTAATCCTTGACAAAAATCTGCTACCATGTTGCTGGAGCCTGGGAGATAATCAATACTAAAGTCAAATTCTCCTAGAAGTGTCTGCCAGCGTGCAATCCTGCTGCTAGGTACTGTGCTTTTTAACAGCCAAGTCAGTGGTCTATGGTCCGACAGGATGTGTATCCTATAACCCAAGATAAGGGGTCGGTTAGTACTGAGGCCATAGATGACTGCTAAAGCTTCTCTCTCTACCGCTGAGTAGTTACGTTCTGCTCCATTCAGGGTTCTACTAAAATATGCTATGGGACGTAAACTACCATTTTCATCCTTTTGTTGCAACACACCACCTATTGCCTTATCTGACGCATCTGTGGTGAGATTGAAGGGCTTCCGGAAATCCGGAAAGGCTAAAACAATGTCAGTCGTTAGACTGTTCTTTAGTGTGCTAAATGCATGCAATGCCTCTTCATTCCACTCCAGATGTGTCTTATCGTTCTTGGTTACTTTCCTCCTTTGAGTAAATTATTAAGTGGGGATGCTATCTTGGCAAAGTCTTTAATGAATTTCCTATAAAGTTAACCAATCCCAGGAAACCTTGAAGTTCTTTGACTGTTTTCGGAGGAGTGAGTTGTTGCACCGCCTGTACCTTTGAGGGCTGAGGCTTCAAGCCAGAAGCACTAACAATGTGACCCAGATAATCTACTTGCTCTTTGAAAAAGGAACACTTATCTAGTCTTAAGGACAGGTGAGCCTTCTGCAGTCTGTCCAAGACGGCATGGAGGTTCTTTAGGTGATGGTCCATGTCTTTCCCTTGTACTATCAAATCATCAAGGTATACATGTACAATTCTTCCTGTCAGACCTATGAGAACTTGATTCATGATCCGTTGATAGGCTGCAGGTGCTGTTTTTAATCCAAAGGGACTGTAGTGAATTCATAGAGGCCATAAGGTGTCGTGAAGGCTGTCAAGTGTTTAGATTCCTCTGCCAATGGGACTTGGTGGTAGCCCTGGCGCAAATCAAGGGAGGTGAATACTTTACTTTCCCCTAACTGTTGCAAAATGAGGTTAATGTTAGGGAGTGGATGTTTGTCATCAATCAATTCATCGTTCAGAGCGCGGAAGTCGAGACAAAGTCTGACTCCACCATCCTTTAGCAACAGGGACTAGAGGTGCGCTGTAGGGTGACGCACTAGGGCGTATAATACCCTGGGCCTCAAGGTCCTTGAGCTGAATCTCTATTTCTTTATGATATTTTACTGGGATTGGGTATGGCTTTTTATATATAGGCTTGTCATTTTTTAGCCTTAAAGTGTGAACATAATAGGGGGTAATAGTGAGTGGCTCGTTTTTTAGAGCAAACACATCAGGATACTTGCGGGTTAAGCTCTTCAGACAGCAATTTTCCCGTTGTGAGGGTAAAAATAGCTCGTCTATCAGCTTATCGAGTACCATCTGCTTACTTGACTGGGTGACAGGCGGCTTTGTAGCTGTTTTGTTACAGCAGCTACACATTCATTAGTCGATGATTGATAGTATTCTGAGTGACAAGAATAAATGTGTCCCATCACTTCACCTGTTGGCATCTCAATAGTTTCTTCAGTTGGGTTAGCATAGGGAATGATGAATTTACCTTTGGTTTGTTTGACGTTAGGAGTTAAGGCTACTAACCCGGGAAATAAAAATGAAGAAGGGATATCATTGGACCTTGGGAGAAATAAGGCTTGCTGGGCTCTGCCAATCTCTGCCTCCAGAGTGACATACCCTGCCGTGCCTGGGAGCAAGGACGCCACGTTAATAGCGTATGCTTTCACTGGTACTTCCTCCATCTCGTCTAAAGTAGGTTTATGATCTTCTGGGTACGGGCTCATATCGTCCGCAGCCAGGGAATGTACTTCCACTGGGTAGGCGCCCACCATTACACTAAACTGCCCAGGTGTGTCCAGCGGTGCAGCTACCACATTTGTCTCCACATAAATTCTAGGCCCAACAAAACTGCTGTTGGTAACACTATACCTTGTGATATTACTACAAACTTTTCTATAATTTCTCCGTGCCCAAAGTCTACTACTACTTCGGCTATTCCTTTATTAGGGATTGGAGTCCGATCTACCCCTTGTATGGAGAGAGGTTCTGTAACTATCATCTTCCCGCCTACCTTCCTAAATAAATCTTCTTCTATTAGGGACGCTCCTGCTCCTGTGTCTAGCATTGCGTAAACCATCTCCTTTTGTGCATTAGCGCCTACGCACAATCTCAACGTGAGGGCGTTGGTAGGGCCGTGGACTGCCGCAGCTACTCTGGGGTCGTGTTATTTTGTTCTTCTCGTGGTCAGGGTTAACCCAGGAGCTACGGGGTGAGGGACCGGCCGTGTACTCCGGGCGCCAGGCAGCGCAAGGCGAGACAGGCTGACGCCTGTTTCGAGTGGGCTGGTACTGAGGGTACCGAGAGCCCGTTGGTGGGTGGTAGGCACCCCTATACTGCCTTCCATATGTGCAATCGCGAGCCATGTGTCCTACATACCCACAAGCATAACATGTAGGTGGCGTGGGCGCGTTCCCATATGGGCGTGTAGGTGGCACGGCGTGCCGTCCTCCCCTTTGGGGTATCGGGTAACGTGACTGGCCTGGAGGGCGTGGAGGACGGGCTTGTGAGACATGTTTGGGTCCGGATGCCTGGGTGGAACAGACGTTCAGCACTTTTATTTCTTTGGCGATATCGGCATCGGATAGCTTCGACTCTGGATAAGCTTTAATATACTCATACCCTTTCTTTAATACCTTCTGTGGGTCCCCCTTTTCTTCCTCCGTTAGGATGAGTAAGAGGGCCGGAGGGAAAGCCTCTCTGAGCCGTAAAGCGGTTATCTCAGTTAGGAAACTGGCATTGTCAGGCTTGAGAGCGATCAACTCGTCTCTCAATGTCTCCAGGCGGATGAGGAAGGTGCGGATGTTTTCTCCTGTCCGCCGTTTTGCCTCTCCCAATTCTTTCTGGAGGACCGAAAGGTCCTTACTGTGGGAAACACACGTAGGAAGTCTTCCTTTACTTTTTCCCAATCCTGTCCACATCTAGTGATACAACCGAGGAGATGATCGCGCGCTGCTCCCAGGGCATATTGTTTGGCTAACTCAATCTTTCCGGTAGTGTCCCAATTTGCCTGTGTCCGACTTTCAATATCCTCTATCCATTTCTTTGCTAGCTTATGGCATGGGAGGTTTGGTGCTTTGCTACTTTTTTCTTCTCCACCACAAAAATATAAGAGTCCCTGCACTCTACTAAAATCATTCAAGGTATGACGGCTAAGTAGCGTGACAAGATCATCATGGGCAAGGGTGATCGATTTTCCATCTTCTTTTTTGGGGGGAGGGTTCTTGCCTTCGTCTGGCATTTTTAACTCTAAAGTCTTATTCCCGTAATTCCAAGAATAACTGTCTTCTCCCTCGCTTTCGGATGTGGACATACACCAGTACAATACCAATATAAACCAATATAAATCGCAAGTTTCACCACAAGTTTCACCACAAGTTTCACCACATGTTTCACCACAGCACACCTGACACCAATGTTGTAACCCGCAATCCCGGGTCACACAGGGGCGACGACACACTGTTTGTATTAGTGACACTTGACTTAAAATTCTAGTACTTTAGGAGTATTTAAAGGAGTTCGTAAATGGGGTGATGAAACGGTGTCGCCTTTCTTATATGTATTTTATTCTACCTTAATACTACTTAATATTACAGAGGGTAAAAATATTGTTTAAACCAGCGACTGGCTTACTAGACTCAATGAGTCTTCAGGTTTTCTTTCACTATTGGTTACTGACGTTAACACTGGTATAATATTGAGTAAAATCTCACACAATAAAGTATCATAGAAATATAATCCTAAGTAAAACTAAGATAATAGAACACAATAGATATGTTAGATACGCTTTCCTCTATGGTAATTCTTCACTCCATACTCACAGTAGCAACGATGAATGTTCTACCCATGTTGTCTAGGGAAGGACAACTGAGTGTCCAGCAACGAACAGAGTGCTGGTTAATCTGAGGTCAAGCCTGGAGAAAATGCTTCTTATATAGGCAGACATCGCGAGGGTAATACGTCAGGCGTGTGAGTCATACATCAAACTCACACCGAGCTCATACAATAATCTACCTAACCGACATGCTTAATTCACGCGGTGACGCAGCTTTGTTTTCATAACATTTTGTTCCGCGGCTGATCGTGTATTGGCCGCGGTGATTGTGTTTTGGCTTAGAGAGATAAGCGGGTGCGTTAATGGGCAATTACAATTGTGTATAGGTTGGTAAATGAACAGTGGGGACAATCATGTGTTGGAGTCCGTGTTGTGTTTTAGCGGTCGATACCGCTGTTGTCATCGGAAAATATTGCCGGTGAAGATGATGATGACACGAGTGGTGTCGCAGCCCTCGGGGCACCACAAAAAACAATGATAACAACATTATCTCATAAAGATTCTACACTTACTAAGCCAGAAGAAATTGCTGAAGCTCTTAATGAACATTTCAGTGAAATTGCAGCCAGGCTCAATGATGCACTGCCTTCTGCTTCTAGAAATGCCACAGATTTCCTCCACGGAAATTACCAAAACTCAATGGTTATCCTGCCAGTCACTTCTGCTGACGTGATGAATGTTATCAAGACTCTCAAAAGTAAAAACTCAAATGTTAATGAAATCTCGGCCCACATAACTAAACGTAATATTGAGGAAACTACTTACCCCATTGCATTGCTCTTTAATCAATTAATATCCACTGGCAAATTTCCCTCTGATTTGAAAACTGCAAATATCACGCCAGTGCACAAATCTGGCCCCAGTAGTGTGCCCAACAATTACCGCCCCATTTCCCCCCTCTCTCCCTTCTCTAAAATAGTTGAATTATTAATGAAAAATAAATTAGTTGCATATCTTGATAGCAAGAAAATCTTGGGTAGATGCCAGTACGGCACTTATGGTGCCCTCAGTATGTTTTCTTCTCTTCTGTATTCTTCCCTTAACATTAGACAATCAGTCTTATCCATCTTTGTTGACTTCTCAAAGGCTTTTGATACCGTTAACCACATGATTCTACTCGACAAATTATATTTCTATGGTATACGAGGACCTCTGCACTCCTGGTTTCAAGACTACCTAACAAACAGATCTCGGTGCACAATATATGATGGCCATAAGTCTTCCACTCGAAATATTTCTACTGGTGTCCATCAAGGGAGTGTTTTAGGGCCTATTTTGTTCCTTATATATATATTAACGACATCACTAATATCTTCACCTCTGCCAACACCATCCTCTTTGGAGATGACGTGACTTTGAATTTCACTGACTCTAATATTGAAACATTATTCCCACAAGCTAACCAAGACCTCAACAAATTATATAATTGGTGTTTAAGCAACCGACTCACAATTAATATTAATAAAACCTTTTATATGTTCTTTTCTTACAAAGTAAATGTTTACTTGCCAGACCTTAAAATCAATAATAACCTTATTAGTAGATCAACTAGTTTTAAGTTTTTGGGAGTTATGTTTAATGAAAACCTTAACTTCAAATCCCATTTAAATAATGTTTCGAATAAACTTTCAAGAAGCACTGCTATGCTACGTATATCGCCTAAGAGATTTTATGCCTTGCAAAGTACTAAAAACCTTGTATTATGCACATAATATTATATACCCTCACCTTCTGTACTGCAATCCTATCTGGAGCACCACTTATGTCACCCATTTAACTAGCCTGAACTTACTGCATAAAAAGATAATTCGAATTATCACAAACAGTTGTTACCTTGAACACACCACCCTCTCTTTAAAAACACAAAAATCCTTAAACTACAAGATATCACTAAACTTTCTGTTGCTACCTGTATGTACAAACATCAGATCACTCCCTACTCATCTATATCCCACTAGACACAGAGAGCATATCTGCCTTCCATCACATCGCCTTACTCTCTTTCGGCACTCCACTATGTACCGGGGACCTTTGATCTGGAACTCCCTTCCCCAGGATATAAAAAAATGCTCCATCTCAACATAAACAAACTACAGCGTCATCTGCTTGATTCTTGTTGATTGTTATCCAGTAAATTCCAATTTCTCTTTAGTCATATATAACGTCATCTCCCTCACGCTTGTTCCGTAATGAATTACCCAGGTATTTTGTCCTTCCCTCTACTACTATTATTATTATTATTATTATTATTATTATTATTATTATTATTATTATTATTATTATTATTATTATTATTATTATTATTATTATTATTATTATTATTATTATTATTATTATTATTATTATTATTATTATTATTATTATTATTATTATTATTATTATTATTATTATTATTATTATTATTATTATTATTATTATTATTATTATTATTATTATTATTATTATTATTATTATTATTATTATTATTATTATTATTGTTATTATTATTATTATTATTATTATTATTATTATTATTATTATTATTATTATTATTATTATTATTATTATTATTATTATTATTATTATTATTATTATTATTATTATTATTATTATTATTATTATTATTATTATTATTATTATTATTATTATTATTATTATTATTATTATTATTATTATTATTATTATTATTATTATTATTGTTATTATTATTATTATTATTATTATTATTATTATTATTATTATTATTATTATTATTATTATTATTATTATTATTATTATTATTATTATTATTATTATTATTATTATTATTATTATTATTATTATTATTATTATTATTATTATTATTATTATTATTATTATTATTATCATTATTATTATTATTATTATTATTATTATTATTATTATTATTATTATTATTATTATTATTATTATTATTATTATTATTATTATTATTATTATTATTATTATTATTATTATTATTATTATTATTATTATTATTATTATTATTATCGTTATCATTATCATTATTATTATTATTATTATTATTATTATTATTATTATTATTATTATTATTATTATTATTATTATTATCATCTTTATCATTATCATTATCATTATTATTATCATCATCATCATCATCATCATCATCATTATCATTGTCATTGTCATTATCATTATCATCATTATCATTATCATTATCATTATCATTATCATCATTATCATTATCATTATCATTATCATCATTATCATTATCATTATCATTATCATTATCATCATTATCATTATCATTATCATTATCATTATTATCATTATCATTATCATCATCATCATCATCATCATCATCATCATCATCATCATCATCATTGTCATTGTCATTATCATTATCATCATTATCATTATCATTATCATCATTATCATTATCATTATCATTATTATCATTATCATTATCATTATCATCATCATCGTCATCGTCATCGTTATCATCATCATCATCATCATCATCATCATCATTATTATTATTATTATTATTATTATTATTATTTCACTTTGCTTCATCCTATAATCCTATATAATTTCATATGCTTCTATATACATTATTTTTTTCTCTTTCTTTATTTTATTTTGGTTTATTATTTTTAATTATGGTATTTTTTATTTTGCCGAGCTTCTATTATGTATGTATATTCTACCACTGTTATATTTCTAACTAATGTTCAGTATTCTGTATTTTGTATATTTTTTTGTTCCAAGATATATTTGCATTATTCTTATTTTTTTCTTATATATCTATTTTCTTCACTTTTGCCTGAAAAGCTTATGCTTATATAAAGGCAGGCCTCTAACAATACATACATCGACATATGTAACTGCACCTAATAGGCTATTAATAAATGTTTCAAATGTTATACAGATGAACCTTCTCATAAGTGACGCCAGACAGCTTCTTGACGTGGCTGGGCATAGCAGTGTTCTAAAACTATGCAACAGTAACAACAGCCTTGTATACACACGACTGTTATAGCGCGTCCCCCAAGAGGCTGCAACAACGGCTCCGAGTTACGATAAGAAGTTTTGAATTATTCGTCAGATTACTCGTAGAAACCAAACACCTGCATGTGTGTATGTATGGGGGAAGGGGAGGTTGTGTGTGTGTGTGTGTGTGTGTGTGTGTGTGTGTGTGTGTGTGTGTGTGTGTGTGTGTGTGTGTGTGTGTGTGTGTGTGTGTGTGTGTGTGTGTGTGTGCCTATAACTGTCTGCGTTTGTTGTTTGTGTATCGGATTGTGTGTCTGTGTATTTTTCGGTGTGTGCTTGTGTCTGCCTGTTTGTTTGTCTCACTCTGGGTCCCCGTGCGTGTTCACCATTCTGTTTGTGTCTGCGTGGTTGTCTTTCTCTCTGTCTGTACAGCTGCCTGTGTGTGAATATGTGACTCAAAATATTTCCTCTTCTGATACCAACACGAACGCCATATTTCCGGAACAACGAACTCATAAAATCTATCTAAGCCAGTCCATTATCGATACCTTCACTAACGCCATCTGTGCATTAAAAACACAACTCTTCTGTCAAATACAGTGAGCACACTTTGACTTCTGTCAGGAATTTTTGGAATACAATTATACGAATACTTCCTAATACGGTTTTCCACTACTACTACTACTACTACTACTACTACTACTACTACTACTACTACTACGAGAATCAGCACTATCTTAATCAATCAATCAATCAATGGGGCATACGCCAGGGGGTGCGTCGCCTCGCCCACCCTACGACGCCAAGCCCGGGGGTCCCTCCGGGCGAGTCTCCTGCAGGCCCCCTTCCCAACCCGAGTACCTCCCGGCAGGATCTATCGACTTGCTTAAGCCACGAACTCCGTGGGCGTCCCCGTGGCCTCCTCCACTCAGGATTGTCTCTCACAGAGACAACCCGATGAGCAGGATCAGCTTCCGGAAAACGTGCCCGTATAGCCGGAGTTGGCGTTGACGGACTATGCAGGTAATATATGTCGAATCAGCCTCACGGAGTAGTCGCCTGTTTGACACAAAGTCCTTCCAGCGATATCCCATGATTCTGCGTAGACACTTATTACTAAAGGCATCAATCCGCCGCTCCAAGTCCCGTTTAGTGTCCATGTCTCACAACCATGGAGTAAAACAGGGAGCACAAGGGACTTGAAGATCCGCGTCTTTGTCCACCTGCACAGGTATCGACAACGCCATATACTCGTGTTGAGCGAGTCCATAGCACCGTGGGCCAGACCAATCCGCCGTAAGACTTCCTGGCCAGACTCACCGTTGTTATGAACTACGCTACCAAGATACGTGAAACTTTCCGAGATTTCAACGTCCTCGCCACACGCATGAACAGACTGTACTGTGTCATCCAGCAAGCCTCCAAACACCTGTACCTTGGTCTTGGCCCAGGAGACCTGGAGTCTCAAGGGCTTCGCCGCCTCGTGCAGTGCCTCGAGAGCCATCACCAAGACCTCCAGCGACTCCACCAGGATTACTGCATCATCGGCAAAAACAAGGTCAGTGACCCTGGTATTGCCAATGGATGCTCCGCAATGACTCTGGTCCACAACTCTGCCCAGTATCCAGTCCATACAAGTGTTGAAAAGCGATGGGGCAAGAACACAGCCCTGCCTCACTCCCGCATTCACGGGAAAGAAACTGGACAAGCCCCCCAACACACACACACTTCACAGCACTTTCTATCCCAGAATACAGGTCAGTCAGCAAACCAATAGTCCTCGCAGGAATCCCACGAAGTCGCAGAAGATCCCAGAGTGCCTCGCGATGCACTGAGTCAAACACCTTCTTGAGATCGACATAGGCTACAAGCATCCCCTGTCGAAACTCACCTCGGCGCTCCACCACTCGTAAACCTTCTATCAGTCGATCAATCTCATTCAATCATTCAGTCAGTCAGTCAACCAGTTTGTCTGCCAGGCAATCGGTCAGTCTGTCAGACAGTCAATCCATCATTCATTCAGTCAGTCAGTTAACCAGCTATATAGTCAGTCAGTATATCATGCGGTCAGGCAGTCAGTCAGTTAGTCAGTCAGTCAATTAGTCAACCAGTCAGTCAGTCAGTTAATCAAGCAGTCAGTGAGTCAGTCATTAGAGGAAACAAGAACAGTTTTGTGGTGAGGAAGGTGCTTGAAAAATAGTGTCAGTGGAATGCAGCACTTATATTTACCGGGATGATGTCAGCAAGGAGAGTCAATTAACAGTTTAACTGGAGCACACGAGTTTAGCAACTAGACGAATACAAATGAATAATAGATAAATTTACACATCATAGATAGACAACTATAATATAAGGGAAGTACAATGTTCCAAGTACGACAATTTCGTATCGCTGGCGAGTCACACGGGCGTGAAGTTGCCAGCTCGTTACAGTCAGCCTGTTATATTTGCCGATCTCCCACCCAAAACCTGTCTCTGGCGCCCAATAACGAGACTCAGATATAGTTATCACTAAAACCGTTGATTCCTGATGTGTTTTGGCAATGGTTAAGCGTCGAAAACCGGTACATGCACGAGGGCGAGATGATGAAGGCAAGTTATCCCAGCATCGCTTCCAGATTGTCGTACTCGGAGCATTACATTTACCAGCTTCTCCCGCATAAATATCACCAGGAAACATGAATAATAAACCATTTCAACAATAACTACAAATAAATATCGTTATTGTGACCCAGGAAACAGTTTTGGGGATGGAAATTGGGAAACATGAGAAACTGAGTACGACAATCTGGCAACGTTGTACAATAATCCCAGCCATCAGCTGTTCAGTGTTTGTTTACCTCGCGCGGGGAGAGAGGAAGGGACGCTGTGCTCCGTGCTTCCCTTGTTATCCCTGCTATCCACGTGCCCCCCTTGTTATCCTCGTGCTCCCGGCCTTGTAGCGGTGCCGTGGCGGTGCGAGTAGGCGTTGACATTTAAGCCCGGTCGTCTACCCTCCGTGCCCTATGGGGGTCCGTGGACGGGGCAGGTAGTTTGGGTTAACCCGTCCGCTGCGGTTGGCACGGGTTTGGATTTCACTGTTAGCCTAGTATCATATATATAGTTTCATGTCTTTCTCTGTCTCTGTGGTGGATAGTGGAGTGTTTCCCATGTGGTATTGGTGTGCTGGATATCCTCTCCCAAGGTGCAGGACTACATTTTCTTCATTGAATTGTAGCAGCCACTTTTTGTTCCACTCCTGTAGCTTGATGAGGTCTTCTGCTAGGAAATGCACATTCAAGGGGACAAATATACTTTTCCCATTTCATTTCAACAGAGTAAATTTTAATGTAAGTGGAATTTTTCCATGTTGAGAATATGCTAACAGCTCCTCATTTTCATTTTCCATTTCCATCTTGCAGCACTCACGGTCAACGGCACTGCCCATACACTCAGTCCACCCTGGCGGGGACCTCACCAATGACCTCCATGAAAACAGGGTCCCAGACAAGCCAGTTGGTCTGAAGGGTGAGTGTTTCCCTCAGTGTTGTGATTTACATCCTCTGTCCCCTTCAAATTGTCCCTCCTACCTCCTACCTCCTTATCCATCACTTACATTCTTAATTCCCAACAAACAGTATAAACCTAATATATGTGTTGTGCATAGAATTTAGGATAACTTACAGGTACAATACATTTGTATAATTTTGTTTTCATGGTACAAAATATTCATGTTTGGAAGCCATGATAAAACCTACATAGTGATCATGATGGTGGAGTCACTGTGTTATCTGCAGTGTCTTGTGGTCCATTACAGCCGTGGCGCTGACTGACCACATCAGGGTGTGTTGGCAGCCCCCCGCACAGCACAATGTGCTGCTGTGCGGCTACACCATTGCCTGGGACCAAGGCGTGGCGGACATCTACTCCAAGATCGTGGACAGCAAGCAGCACGGTTACATCATTGATAAGCTGGGTGTGTAAGATGATCATTTGTGACTAATTCTCCATTTTCTGGCCAAGTAGTATGCAGACCTGCAGTGTGATTCTCCACAAGACAGGGATTTTGAATTAGCCACTTCTACATTTGTGTTGAGCCAAGAGAAGGTAAAGATTTTGTTAGCCTGTCAAATGCGATTGGCACGGATTTGCCTTCACTGTTAGTCTGGTAACCTTTCTCTGCCTCTCTGGTGGACAGTGGAGTGTTTCCCATGTGGTATTGGTGTGCTGGATATCCCCTCCCAAGGTGCAGGACTTTACATTTTTCTTCACTGAATTTTAGTAGAAACATTTTGATCCATTTTTATAGCTTGGTGAGGTCTTCTGGTAGGAAATCCACAGTCAATGGGTTAAATGATATCATAGTTAACCATTTATTGAGTCTGGAGTTAACATTACATTCACCCCCCCCCAAAAAAATGATGATGGAGTCCATAACAAGTTTTCATTTAAGCAAAGTAAAGTGAAGGTAGAGATCTTGCTAAGTAGATCATAGTTAAACATTTATTGAGTCTGTTAACATTTCACACACACACACACACACACACACACACAAACACACACAGAAAAGTATTTACACACCATCATAAAGTTAGCTCTCCATATTGTGAAGACCCTGGACCATGAGAGCAATTATTGAGGGAAAGGAGGTGGTATTCTGAGTTGCCATTTTCAGACTCATCATCGTTCAGGCTCATTCCTCTGTCTGCCCTGAACTCTCAGATATTTCCTGGGTGGTCATAATGTTAGTCAGGTTATTCATTGGTTATCTGTGGCCTGTTATCTGTCTTTCTACCTGTTGTCTGTTAGTCTATCTTATTTGTTATCTGTTCTGCCCAGTTTAACCCCTTGACTGCGGATTTCCTAGCAGCAGACCTCGCCAAGCTACAGGAATGGAACAAAAAGTGTCCGTGGCTACAGTTCAGTGAAGAAAAGTGTAGTCCTGCACCTTGGGAGGGGATATCCAGCACACCAATACCACATGGGAAACACTCCACTATCCACCACAGACAGCGAGAGAAAGACCTGGGACTATGTTACCAGGCTACAAGTGAAGGCAAAATCCGTGCCAATCGCAGCGGACGGGTTAAGGGTCGTGAAAAAATTGTTGTATTGTTACGATTAGGTCCATAACAAGTTCTCCATCTCCTCAGAACCCAACATGGAGTTTGTGATAAGCCTGCGAGCCTTCAACAACGTGGGTGACGGGCAACCGGTACCAGCAAGTCCGCACCCAGCCAGAGGAGGAGGAGGTGGTGGCACCCACGCTGGACCCGGCGGTGTGGGTGAAGGCCGTGGTGCTGACGCCCTTCACCGTGGTGCTGCAGTGGGCAGACACCATGCTGAGCCAGAACCAGGTGATTTATTTATTTATTTTTTTATTATTATTATTTTTTTTTTCAAGGGAGGCAACTCAAGGTAAAGAAATTAAAAAAAAATTAAAAGGCCACTAGATGCCGTTCCTATCACAAGCTTGAAGAATGGGAGGCCATAAGTGGTCTGTTTTGGGTAGTGTTGCTGGGCTGCTTCAGGGAGGGCAGTCATCAGCTGGAAAATATATGTTTTATCTCATGTTCTTTGTGCACTGTGTCACGACTTGCCACTTGCATCAACACAGCAGCGGAAAAGTTAGTCATTTGTCAAGGAACTTATTCACCACTTACACATTCTTGTTTCCCTGCACACACTCCCTTATTCACCTCATATCCACCTCTCCACATCCTTATTCGTAACTTGCATCCGTCTCCTCCTACAAACAGCCCTCATTCACCTCATATCTTCCTCTCTATATCCTTATCCATTACTTACTCATACTCTCGTCCCAGCAAACTCCCTTATTCACCTCACGTCCACCTCACACATCCTTATCCATAACTCATGCATCCTCTTTTTCCTGCAAACAGTCCCTTATACACCTCATATCCTCCCTCATACATCCTTATCCTTCACTTACACATCCTCTTGTTCCTGCAAGCACTCCCTCTCACCCTTCCTATACTCCTGTCATTCATGTCTCATTTCACAAGCAAGTCCTTCATCCTGTGACCTTTCTTATGTTTTCCCTCCGTCCTTGTACCTGACTCCTGTTAATACTGACCTTTGACTCCTGCAGTACAACAGCTGCACCACCTTCTCGTCCTCATCCTCCAGCCGCTACGTCAACGCCACGGATGTGACCTGCCTCATTGACAGCCTCAAGCCATCAACAGTGTGTGAGTTTGCTGTGAAGACCATCAGGGTGAGACCACAGTGCTGGAAGCCTTCGTTCTTCTTTCAGTAAATATTCACTCAGTCCTGCAACACTTCTCAAGGAAATCCTGCACAGCTGAATCCTTGCTGTGATGAGGCACAGAGAAATTATGACTCATAGGGTGAGCTATTATTAGTGTTTGAGATATTGATTTTTCATTGACCTTTTGCAAATACTTAAGAATGAACCTTACATAATGGTATTAGAAACAGCACAGCAGGGTTGGCAATGATTTAATCAAATTGATTTAATCAAATGATTAAATCATTGATTTTATTTGTATTTTTCTGAGTAAAAGTATTCCATAGGTTAAATGATGTGCTCCAAAGATGATAAAGTAAAACAACCTATTCATGTGCAATGATTCATTTATTCTCTTCAAAGTATAAAAAAAAAAGATTCCTACATTATTATATCCTCCTGCGCTAATGTTGCCAACTTGACATGTTTTTTACTAGGTAAAAAATCAGCCTCCTTTAGTCTTTACTAACTTGGCTGGCAATGTATCATAATAGCAACCAAGGTTTGCAACCAAACCGTAATAGAATAAAAGTAGATATTCTTCTGTATGGTAATAATATAATATTCTGTCATGAAAATGACAACTTCAGGCAACTCTATCTGTCCTAAACCTGCTCCTGTACCAACTACAAACAAGTACTGAACAAGTATGTATCTGGATCCTTGACTGTGCTCAGACTTACAGGCCTAAACTTAAACTTAAAGTAACCTATGAAACTTATGAATCACTCACCAGGATATATATATATATATATATATATATATATATATATATATATATATATATATATATATATATATATATATATATATATATATATATATATATATATATATATATATATATATATATATATATATATATATATATATATATATATATATATATATATATATATATATATATATATAAAATGCATGATGGGGGAACTTTGAAGTTTTGGTGTGCCAAAATCACACTTTTTCCCACACACTTTTCCCCATCAGGTTTGGCGTGAGTCCCCCTATAGCCTGGTGGCCTCCAACACCCTGCTGGTGGCCTGACCGTCCTGGCCCTCCCTGGCCAGCCGTCCACCACCACCTTCACCCGGCAGCCGCTGCAGCGGAACAATGGGAGGATCACAGGTGAGCTGATGGGTTACCAGGATGGCATCTTCAAATTATATAAAAATAAAAAAGAGTCAGTGTGCCAAACCACAGTGATGTACTAGACTACATAGTTAAGGGAACACACCTTCACTGACATGGAAAAGACCTGGATATATAGTAAATAAACAGTGACTTAGGTCATGGTGGTGGGCAGCGTGGGCCAGGCAGGAAGCAAGAACCATACATCCTGTCAGCCACTATAAATACAATTTGCCTGAGCCACTACCGGGCTGGGGTCATCCAAGAGGCCCCTCCAAAGAGCCTACTGGAGCTATGGGCAGCACTTAACCCAGTAGCTGCAGGGATCATGTTTCTGAAAGGCCACTCTAAGCACTGCCTTGGGCCGACCATCAGGACCCACCGGGAAGAAGCCTACCGGCGCAATAGGCCGCGACGTCCAAACAAGAGAGAGAGAGAGAAAATCATCACTCAGGCAAGCCATTTTATAATATATATCAATGCATTTGTGATCAGTTTATGCATCATCTATTTAGGCCCGTCGCTGCTACACGGTAAAGCCACAAATTTTGCCTGTCACTGGTACACGGTTAAAAAAAGATTATTGAGAGAGTAATTTTGTTTGTTCCAGGCTACGTGATATTCCTCACCACGGACCAAACTGTCGGTGACTGGGTGATGGGGGAAGTGACGGGGGACTGGCTCACCCTCACCGTCCATGGACTGACGCCTTCAAGGAAGTATTTGCACAAGATGCACTCTCACAATGTCAAAGGTTTTGGTCCATTCTCCTCCGTGGAAAGCTTCACGACTTCCAGGTAAGGAAGTGTTAGTCTTAGGGAGCCGTCATTGCTGTGGTGCATCAGTCACTGTTCTCCCAGTTATGCACATGTTGTGTCCCACCATACTGTCCCTCATCATGGAGCACTCCCTCCCTGAGGCTGACTTGAGGCCCATTACCTGCATGCTGTGTGTTGTGGTGCATCAGTCACTGTTCTCCCAGTTATGCACATGTTGTGTCCCACCACACTGTCCCTCATCATGGAGCACTCCCTCTCTGAGGCTGACTTGAGGCCCATTACCTGCATGCTGTGTGTTGTGGTGCATCAGTCACTGTTCTCCCAGTTATGCACATGTTGTGTCCCACCATACTGTCCCTCATCATGGAGCACTCCCTCCCTGAGGCTGACTTGAGGCCCATTACCTGCATGCTCTGTGAATGCCACCTCTGGCTCTGTGGGCATGTGGGTAAACCCTGCTTACCAGGTTGTTTATGTAAGAGACAATCCTTAGTAAAGAGTGTGCCCAGAAAGTTGGGTTAGAGCAGGTTGATGGATCCTGCTGGGAGGTACATGGTATGGGAAGGTGCCTGCATAGGGACCTGCACAGAGGAACCCACAAGAATGGTGTCATAGTTTGGGTGAGGCAGGCTGGCAGAGGCCCCATTGATTGACTGATTGATTAAGCCAATGTTAAAAATATTATACATCTGCTCCTGTGTTCCAGCTGTTGACAAGAGCATCGGTGAGCCCCAGGCTGGTGTGTGGAGCGAGAGGCCTGATTGTGCTGGTGATCGCTGGCGTGGCAGGAGCCATGACCAGCTGGGGGCCTTCTTGGCCACCACACTGTACTGCCGCGGGTCAAGGCGGAGCCCAGGCCAAGCATTGTGTAAGGTGGCAGGACAGTTTCTTGTTGGTGTGTTTCATCCCATGACTCATTTCAGCAATCCTTTACACTGACTGCAGGAACTTTTTATTCACTTTGTAATATGGAGAACAAGGCTGCAGGGCATAGTCCACAAAGACTTAAGTTTGCCAAGATTAGAGAAAGAAAAAAAAAAGGTAAACTTGTTCATAGGAAATGTTCAAGATGGACTTTCATTTTGTGCTATACATAGTTGCAGGGTAACAAGTGACCTCTGTTTGTGATATCTGTGTCTCTTGGTGGAGCAGCTAACACGTGTTTCTAACTTGTGATTGCTTGCAGTGTGCTGGCTGGGAGCTATTTCTTTAAATGAATTCAAATATGCTTTGTTGAACTCAAACCTCATACCTTTAACATCCATCCTGTTTTGAAGATTGCATGTGCCCTTCCATCTCCCTCTGGACAGCCCTGCGAGGTACAGCAGCAGCACTCAGTAGTATTTAGCAGCTAGTAAGATGCATCACTTCCTTGCAGTGTTGGCGGCAGCTGCAGTGAGAGCAACAAGCCTGGCGTCCAGCCTCCAGACCTGTGGATCCATCACGGCCACTTGGAGCTGAAGAACTTTGACAAGGGTGAGCGCAGCAACTCCCCCAACCACGCCTCCATCATCCAGCACACAGGTGGGTGTCTTTGTCAGTCATTGAACAGTGTGCAGCTCATGGGAGTCCTGTCATTTGTGTGGTATTTTTTGTAATATTTGGTTGCTGGTGTTTTGTTGCCAGTCACTGCTGCGTTGTAGTGTGCCAGTGACGCCACACACAACCTTACACAACCCCCGGACACTCCAGTATGAGAGTCATCACACATTACAGAGTTTCCATCTATCTCTATCCAGACACTCCCTCCGTGCCTGCTCAAAGTTTCTCAAAGATCTTTCCCCCCTCTCCCTAACGTACTCTTGCACCCTATCCCTCCATTTCACTCAAGGTCGTCCTCTAGCATTCCCTCCCTCTATCTCACTCACATACACCCTTCTGGTCATCTTACTCTCCTTCATTTGCTCCATGTGGCCAAACCACTTTAAAGTCTGTCGCTTCACTTCTTCCACCACTCCACGCTTCTTCCCTTCACCCCCGTGACACATTCCAAAACTCTCGTACACACTTTCATTACTCATTCCTTCCATTCTACTCACACCACAAGCACTTCTCAAATAACTCATTTCCACTGCCTGCACTCTAGACCTCTGACTTTCATTCCAGGCCCTCGTTTCTCTTGCATATGTGAGGGTTGGTACTATTATTGTATTTCTCAAATCCCTCTTTACCTCCATGCTCACACTTCTGCCATTCATGATTTGTCTCAAAGACCCTACCACCCTTCTTCCTTGCAATGCCCTTTCTCTTGTCACTCTCTCTGCACCACCATGCTTACACATAACTGATCCAAGAGCCGCGGGTCACTCTTCTCAAATGCTCTGAAACCCAGTTCCAGGTTGACCCTGGGCTCATAGAGTCTATACTGTTCTGCACTGTGTCTCAGTGACATGGTGGTGTCCAAATGAAAATCCTGTAGAATATTTCTCAAATATCCAGGTTTACCAAGTCGCATTGCTTGATAAGTCAAGACAAATATTTTGTAGACTATGCGTGCCTTGATGGGCAGCCAATGCAAGTCTGTAAGTGCAGGTGTTATTCTCTCACGGGGGGGCAGACCCTTTGTTAGCCTTGCCTTAATGGACAGCCAATGCAAGTCTGTGAGTGCAGGTGTTATTCTCTCACCAGACCCTTTGTTAGCCTTGCAGCTCTGTTCATAACAAGTTGTAGTTTCTTCAGCAGATATTTAGGAAGGCCATAATAAAGTGAGTTACAATAATCCAGCTTTCTATTTACATGATTATATATATATAAGCATCTTCATGGTCTTATCATCCAGGTATTTCTTGACAAATGCAATATTTCTCAGATGGTAGCCTGCAGTTCTCACCACCTGACTGATCTGTTCTTTGAATGATAGAGTGCAGTCAAGTATCACACCTAAATCTTTGACTGACTTTTTTACAGTCCTAGTGTCATCTTTTATCCGAAGAGTGGAAACATCTAGCCTCCTGACATCCTTGTTCTTCCCCACAATCAAACATTCAGTTTTATCCTCATTCAGCTTCAGTTGCTTAGAATTCATCCATTTCCCGACATCATCCATAATTCTGCTCAGCTTATCTTCAGTGTTTTCCACGTCACTCAGCGACAAATAGAACTGTGTATCATCAGCATACAGTTTAAAGTCAACTTCATGCCTTCTTAGTAAAATGTGAAAGACCAATAGTATAAACACAATAAAATTGGACCCAGTACACTTCCCTGGGGGACTCCTCTTTGCAAAAGTTTATGAGTGGAGAACGATTTACCTATTTGCACACAGTAAGTTCTGTTCTCAAGGTAACTCCTCAGATAATCCAGCGCGCCACCCTCAATTCCAATATTCTTACAATCCTGAAGCAATAGACTGTGCTCCACCGTGTCAAACGCAGCACTCAAGTCTAACAAAATCAGAACACCACACTTCCCTTCATCCATAAGCACAAGCAAGTTGTTTACCACCAAACAGAGAGTAGTTTCAGTTGAGTAAAGCCTCTTGTAGGCAGATTCATTATCCGGTAAAGCCTGCACCACTAGCAAATGCTCCATTAGCTGATTTAAGATCACATTTTCAAGTATCTTGGATAGAAACGTCAAGTTGGATACTGGTCTAGAGGAACTAAACACTGTGGGTCCAGTTTACCTTTAACGATAGGTTGCACGATCGCCGCTTTCTCACTCTCAGGGAAAGTCTTGTTTTCGATACTAGTGTTAACCATCACAGTCATAATATTTAATAAATCACTAAAGTTTCCACTCTTAATGATGTCACTTATCGGCAAGGAATCACCATCACAGTACGTCAGGTTCACCTGTGTATGATAGTTTTCACTACAGCCACATCCACTTGTTGAAAGCCTGTTAACTTTATTTCAGGGACTGGAGTTTCCACAGCGGATCCATGGTAACCGCGGTCGCCTCTAAAGTTCATGATAACTTTCTCAATTTTCTTGTCAAAAAAGTCTAAAAACTTATTTGCCAGCACTTCATCCGAGAAACCATCCGGAAGCTTGTTAACCTTTCTGTTTCCACTCAAACTGTCAAGCACCTTATATAATTTATTGATGTTCGGCCCTGCCTCCACAACCTTATTCCGATAGTATTCTTTTTCCGTTTTATCACAAGCCGATTTTCTTTGTTTCTCGCCTCCTGGTATGCTCTTCTTGCCTCATCTGTTTTTTGCATAAGCCACAGTCTTTCTTTTTTCTTCTCTCTTTTTGCCCACAGTATTTCCACATTAAACCAAGGTGCATGATCTCTCAACACTATCTCCTTTTCACTCAGAGGACAGAGGCTGTTATACTCATCTTTAGCTAAACCATTATATAGCTTAACCAGGCAGGTAGCACAGTTTCCACGTAACACCGAGCCATGTTCACAGATTTCACGACAATTAATAGTAATTTCCTGTATTACAGAGTTAATCAGTATTTCTGGTTGAAAATTCTTTCGCAATCTGAACGTAATCTTTTTTCTCTGCACTGCTTCCCTCACGTATGAAATTTCAAAGGTTACCAATTTATGCACCGGGGACATACAACATATTTCATCAACACACACCCCTTGCACTAGATCACCGTCTATATCGCTGAAAACCAAGTCTAGCATATGACCCCCTAAAGAAGTCATCTCGTTCACTTTATTAATCAGGTTGAAACTGTCCATCATCTCAATGAAGGCCATGGCAGAAGAATTTTCAGGATCATCAATCCATAGATTAAAGTCACCACAGATGAACACATTTGCACTCACCATATCCACAGACTCCAAAAATGTGCGAAATTCATCAATAAAGACCTCTGCTCTTGTATCCGGAGGTCGATACACCACAATAAAGGTGCATTTCCTTCTATCAATTTCACAGATGACTTGCACTAATTCAAAGGTATCCCACCTTTCTGATGCTTTTCTCCGAATCTTCTTAAAAGAATTCGAAAGAAAGATCCCAACACCACCCCTTCTTGTCTCCCTCGGGACATGTATAAAGGTATGAGTACATGCGGAATGTACAATTGGAGTAGGCCTAGATCTGTACGTATGTCAAAACTGCCAGTCTGATTAGGCATTACAGTATTGCTTTAAATATAATTTGTTTAAGTTTTTGAAAGGCATCCATAAGTGAACACTTTTGAGTATGAGACTATAAGGAAGTTGGTGTTTTTAACTGTTTCAGATATCAGTATTCAACAGAAAGGACATATTTTATCAAATTAATTGAATATTTAGTTCCATATATTTTTCATGAAAGTAGATGTTCCTTTTGTTACAAAAATTCAGAAGAAAGATAAGCTGTCTAATATTACTAGTCTAAAGAAGGGGATACCTTTTGGAAAATTAATTAATTGTTTAGTTTTACATTCTGTTCATTAGGAGACACAAATATGACTGTGTTCCTATATTTCACATCAAGAGAGATTTATAGGGTATAGTTTTCAAAAAGGGAATACATATCATATTTTTATAAAGTGAAAAAACTATTTTCCTTATGTTTCTGTGAGTTTTATTATTGTAAGCCAGAGTGGGGTAGAAGGCCTACCCAGTGGGCGTTTTACCCCACATGCAGGGTAAGAAGCCCCCTTATTATTTTTTTAAAATTGTCATTATAGAAAGGTGTAAATCATAATGAGTGGATATGATATATACCATAGATAGGCCTTAGCCTAAGCTTTCAACAGATCTTTTTTTTTTTTAATTCTATTGCAAAAAATGTGGCTACAACAGGCAATCTCTCTTAAGGGGCACCTTACCCTATTACGAATTTGGGAAGAGTATTAAAAGGCAAGCATTTTGCACATCAATCAGTCTTTTCCAATTTGCAGGAGTCGCGTCACATCACAATGGGACCAAAAAAGGACGAGAAGGGACAAGACAAGAAGAAAAGGTCTTCTGCTGCTGCTGCCTCTCCTGATGATGATGAGCAACAAGAAGACACTCAAGAACAACCTGCCAAGAAAGTGAAGGGACGATCCAAGAAGAGGTCATCGTCTGCTACCGGGGAGACACCCCCTCCTCCAGCCCTCTTGCGTCACCAATCCACTTGGACACAGAGCCCCAACCTGGTCATGATGATGCTGGGTGTGTCTTTTGCTCAAAATCGGGAGCAAATTCTTGGAGGAGATTTGAAACTCGTAGTAGATCCGGAGTTATCGGTGTAGTTCGTCGTACATTGTAGTACTTCGTACTTACAAATCGGGACAGTTGGTGTGGTTCGTGATACTTCGTAGTACTTCGGCTCCAAAACTCGGCGTACTTCGGGAGAAAATCAGGGTGAAATCATAGTACATCGTAGCATATTGTAGTACGTCGTAGCACTTTGGGAAATAATTCGGTGTACTTCGGGGAATATGCCCTCGAGGTCGACCGAACGCCTCGAGATGAAAAGATAAACAAATTTTCGTAGTGATTCGGGGAAAACGCTGTCTCCCGAGGTACTACGATTTTTTTGTGATTCGGCGTCTGTGAGACCGGGGGGTAAGTGTGTTCTCTCAAAGTTTCCGATAGTTTGGTCGCTGCTCTCTGTATTCTTTCCAACTTTCTAATTTCTTTCTTCAATGTAGGTGACCACACTAACGCTGCATATTCCAGTCTTGGACGTATCACCGATGTTATTAGTTTCTTCACCGTCTCTTCGTCTAGATATGTAAATACTGCTTTTATGTTTCTAAGAAGATTGTATGTTTCCCCAGTTATCCAATTTATATGCTTCCCAAAGGATAACTTGTCTGTTATTGTCACTCCCAGATCCTTATTCTTCTGTTTTTTTCATGATTCTTTCATTACTCAGAGAGTAGTTCCCCGATATTCGTCTGCTGCTCTTACCAAACTCCATCACACTACAGTTCTCTGTACTGAATGTCATTTCCCATTTGCGTGACCATTCGCTTATTCTATCGAAATCCTGACTCAAGGCTACACAGTCTTCTTCATTAGCCACCCTCCTCATTAGTTTAGCATCATCAGCAAACATATTCATATAGCTTGTCACCCCTTCTGTCATGTCAATTATATATATTGCAAACATAATCGGAGCCAGCACCGATCCTTGGAGGACTCCACTGGTCACTTCCGCCCAGCTTGATTTATTGCTCTTGATTACTGTTCTCATTTCTCTCTTCGTTAAAAAGTCTATAATCCAACCCTTATATTTTGCATCATCCTGTAGGTTTCTCCAAATAACTTGTTTATGTGCTTTTCTGGGGATGGTGTGTCTTGCATCGTTACTCCCAAATCTTTTTTCTTCATGTACTAACTTTAAGTTTTCTTCTCCCATCCTGTATGTCTTCCTTGGTCTTTTTATACTTTTCCCCATTTCCATAACATGGCATTTGTTTGCATTAAATTCCATCTCCCATAACTGGGTCCATCTATACACTCTGTCCAGGTCTTTTTGCAGTTCTTCACAGTCTTCCTCCATCTTCACTTTCCTTATTAATTTTGCATCGTCTGCAAAAAGGCTCATATAACTTTTTATACCCTTTGGCATATCATTTATATATATTATGAACATTATTGGTGTTTGTGTGTCATTTCAGGTAAAATATAAGTATCAAGTATATAAAAAAAACTAGTCCTGTTAGGTTTGTGAGGGTCATGTCACATGTTTGTGGAGGTCATCTTAGGTCCCAAGGGTGAGGTGTGTGTGTCTGTCTGTCTGCAGTGCTTGTTCCAGAGCCTCAAGGGAAGTGCCGGCAGCCTGGAAGGGGTTTTGGGGCCCCTATTCAGAGTGCCTTAAAGTGTGTGTGTGTGTGTGTGTGTGTGTGTGTGTGTGTGTGTGTGTGTGTGTAATTCACCACGGCCTGATCACGAGTTGGACTGGCTTTCGCCAGCAGGTACCCTCCCGACGTGAGTAAGTGCTCATTATTGTCGATCTCTGGGTACTGCCAAGACCTCACACACCACACAACCCATCCCCCTTGCTCAAGGGGGGACAGTAACCACTCCTAGTCAACGGAAAGAATCTGGCCTGAGCGGGGCTTGAACCGCCGCCTGTTTGGCCGTTAAGCCTTGCAGGGCAGCGCTCTAACCAGTTGCACCATGGAGGTGTGTGTGTGTGTGTGTGTGTGTGTGTGTGTGTGTGTGTGTGTGTGTGTCCACCTAGTTGTATTTACCTAGTTGTGACATACGGGAAAGGAGCTCGCGCTGTCCCGTCTCCATATCCGCTCCTATCCAACTTTTCCTAAAATCATGAATGTTTCTTGCACAAACCACCTCCTCCTCCAGTCCATTCCACACCTCAATGCTTCTGTTTAGGAAGCTAAACTTTTTCACATCTCGCCTGCACGTGGTCGCCCTCAACTCCTTTCCATGTCCTCTCGTTTCTCTCTCGCTCCACACACACACACACACACACACACACACACACAGGTCCTCTCTGTCCAGATTCTCCACCCAGCTCGCCACCCTGTACACCACTATCAGGTCTCCTCTTTCTCTTCTTCTCTCCAGGGTTGTGAGCCCCATGCTATTGAGTCTCTCCTCGTAAGTCCGATCCTTAAGTTCTGGTACTATCTCTGATCTCCATCCAAGGGCACAATGCATTCAAACTAGAAATCGAGTAAATAGGGTGCTGGGATTAATTTCAAGGAGCGTAAGCAACAGAATAGTCCGGCAGCCAAAGTGACATTTTTTGTCTAACCTTGCCATAAAGGTCCCACAATGGGTTTTAAAGGTTTTGATACCATGAGACATTGTAGAATCAAAATCCAAAGAGTGCCAAGCTGACACCCTTGGGCATTTTCTGAAAATCGCTCATTTCCGTGGTACCCTATACCCCCCATTTATGATGTACCTATCCAGAGGTATAATGGACCCAAAAAGCCAGACATGCCACAATCAAAAGCAACGAAGTCAGTTTTAACCCTAAGGGTACTTGCATCACAAGTAGTGGCAGCCAGCCGGGCTCACGTGAGGGACTTCTACTTCCTGTCTCAAATTGCAGGTCCAAATGCTTGCCCAGAGTGGAATGGATTCAAAAGTCACTTGAACAGGTCTGAGGGTCAAACGGTCAGACCAGCAACCACCTGTGTGTACACGCCACTGATAGACATGAAACCATCAGACCCAGACACCATGCTAACTGCTATGACAGAAGCAGATCGCCTTGTGAAGTGCACTGGACAAAACATAGTAGTGTTCACCTTTACCATGAAAGACAACTCACTTGTCATCTGACAATGGATGCAACCGGCAAAGAAAGGAAGTCCATCAACATCCAAGCAACTGCACACCGCCACAGGGATATCGCTGATCAGCTGTTAGCTAGTCATTCGTTATCGGGATGTGACACAGTGGCTCAGTTGTGGGGCATAGGAAAAACTAAAGTTCTGAAAGTTCTTCAGGCGGGCCATCAGTTGTTGAAACTTGGGAACAGCACTGCTGCACGAGCGGACGGACTGCAAGAGGCCCCTGCATTCATAGCGGCTTGCGATGGGAATCCAGAAGCTCGGACACTGACAGATGTACGATATACGGAGTGGAAAGTGAAAACAGCAAAAGCAAACATTGTTTCTGCACCAAAGCTCATGTCTCTCCCCCCAACAAATGAATCTTTTCACCTGAATGTCCTGAGAGCACACTTCCAATGTTGCATCTGGAAACATGCTGGAGAAGCAGACCCACCAGAGATTGACCCAACCATGCACGGGTGGCAGCGAGATATTGTCAACAGAGCATTAACCCCCACAATGCTTCCACCTAATACTTCTGCAGCACCAGATAGCATTTTGAAGCTAATAAAGTGCACATGCGAAAAATGCAAGTCAGCTAGGTGCTCATGCTATTCTGCAATGCTTCCATGCACCATCTTCTGCAGCTGTGAAGGTGGCTGGACTGTTGCAATGAACACACCACAGCGGTTGCTGAAGATGAAAACGACAATCAAGACGTGAACACAAATTCCTAGATAATAGATACTTACATGTAGATATAAAGATATCCTTATCTTTTGTTACCAAAGAGACAGTATCTAAAAAAATTCTGATATTATCATTCTGATTGTACTGATATGTGAATTTTTAGTATAATACCAAATATGAAATTTAGGATGTAAAAAATCTTGTGTTTATTTAAGGTTTGGGATTATCTCATTGGCGTTTGGGTATGATGAGTACACTGGATACTGGAAATAATGCTTTTACTGCATTCCTTGTGTCTGAAAACCTATGATTGGATACCTTACTTGCAACTTTATCAGCTATATTAGTGAAGATACAGACATTTTCATTTTTCGCATGTAGCGATAAATGGGGGGTATTGGGTACCACGGAAATGAGTGATTTTCAGAAAATGCCCAAGGATGCCAGCTTGGCACTCTTCGGATTTTGATTCTACAGTGTTTCCTGGTATCAAAACCATTAAAACCCATTGTGGGACCTTTATGGCAAGGTTACCTCACACTTCCACCGGACTAGAAGCCCCGAAGTCTTCCTCAAACTATATTTAGCATTAGTTAGACCTCATCTTGACTATGTGGTTCAGTTCTGGTCACCTTACTATAGAATGGATATCAAAATGTTAGAATTGGTGCAGAGGAGGATGACTAAGATGATTGAGGGGTTGAGAAACTTGCCATACGAGGAAAGACTCAAACAGTTAAACTTGCATTCTCTAGAAAGGCGAAGGGTGCGTGGAGACATGATCGAGGTTTATAAATGGATGAAGGGCTTTAATAAGGGAGACATTCATAAGGTTTTGTTGGTAAGAGAACCGGGTAGGTCACGAAGTAATGGGTTTAAACTGGATAAATTCAGATTCAACAGGGACATAGGCAAAAATTGGTTTACAAACAGGGTGGTGGAGGAGTGGAATAGGTTTAGCAGTCATGTGGTGAGTGCCAATACAATTGTCACATTCAAAAATAGACTAGATAAATTCATGGACAGCGATATTAGGTGGGGTTAGATACATGGGAGCTTAGGTTCAGAGGAGCTGCCTCGTACAGGCCTACCGGCCTCTTGCAGACTCCTATGTTCTTATGTTCTTATGTTATCTTAGTTGCCATTCTCTGTACTCTTTCCAGCTTTCTTATATTCTTCTTTTCATGAGGAGACCAGACCACTGCTGCATACTCCAGCCTTGGCCTTATCATTGTAACTATTATTTTCTTCATCATCTCTTCGTCCAAATACACAAATGCCGTCCTTATGTTCTTCAGCAAATTCATAGTTTGTCCCTTTATCCTGTTGATGTGTTTCTCCGGTGACATGTTCTCTGAGATAGTCGCTCCCAAATCTTTTTCTTCCATTCCTCTGCATATTATCTCACTTCCCATCTTATAATCATATTCACATCTTCTACCACTCCTACCAAACTCTATTTTTTTACATTTCCCAAGGTTGAATTCCATCTGCCATGTACCACTCCACTCCCATATTTTGTCCAGGTCCCTCTGCAATGCCTCACAGTCTTTCACATCATTGACTCATCTCAATAGCTTTGCATAATTTGCAAACACTCACATAGCTGGTCACTCCTTCCACCATATCATTTATATAAACAGCAAACATTATTGGTGCCAGCACCAAACCTTGTGTGACCCCACTCCTCACTGGGCACCAGTTGGAAACCTTGTCCTTGATTATTGTCCTCATTTCCCTGTTAGTTAGGAAGTCCTCCAGCCACTTAATCAGTCCATCACCAACTCCACCCCTATTTTTAATTTTCCAAATTAGTCTTCTGTACGGTACTTTGTCGAATGTCTTTTTCAAATCCAGGTACACTCCATCCCCCCAGCCGTCTCTCTCTTGTATTAAATCTGTCACCCTTGAGTAGTAACACAACAAGTTGGTGACACACGATCTCCCTCCTGAATCCAAACTGGCAATCCGAGATAATTCTCTCACTTACCAAAAAATCCGACCACCTGTTTTTAACTAGCCTCTCACATATCTTCACAACCACACTAGTGAGTGATACCGGTCTGTAATTTAATGGGTCCTCTCTCTCTCCTCCTTTATAAATTGGTACTATGTTTGCTCTCTTCCAATCTTGTGGTACCCTTCCTTCACGCAGGGAGGCACTCATTATGGAGTGCAGTTTCTCTGCAAGTTGCTCACTACATTCTTTCAGGATCCAGCCTGACACTTCATCCGGCCCTGTCGCCTTTCTTACATCCAGCTTGTTCAAGCTTTCCTTGACCTCCTGCACCGTTAACTGTATCTCCTGCATAACCCTTCCTCTTTCCTGGCCCGGTGGTTGTACGAATTCGTCTTCCTTTGTGAAAACTCTATGAAAGCTGTTGTTCATCACTTCTGCCATCTCTGCTGGGTCTTCATATGCAGTTCCATCCATTTTCAGTTTATCGATTGTTTCTCAATTCTTTAATTTGCCGTTCACATGTCTATAAAATAATTTAGGTTGGTCTTTGCATTTGTCGATTATATCTTTTTCATATTTCCGTTTTTCTTCTCTTCTAATCTTTGTATATTCATTCCTTGCTTGTTTGAAATTGTTCCACGCGTTGATTCTTCCTCGTCTCCTCCATCCCTTCCAGGCTTCCTCCTTTCTTTTTCTAGCTGCCTCGCATCTTTTGTTAAACCACTCCTTTTTACCAACATCCTTTTTGGTTACCTCAGGGACATATCTATTCTCGGCTTCTTTGTACAGCTTTAAAAACTCCTCCCACTTGTCTTGGGTACTTTTGGCTTTGTACAGCCCACTCCAATTTGCATTTTCAAAAAAAATGTGTGTGTGTGTGTGTGTGTATGTGTGTGTTTAAACCCTTCAAACTATAGCCTTTCATCTCTGTAATAATATTTATCTATGTTTATATATATATATATATATATATATATATATATATATATATATATATATATATATATATATATATATATATATATATATATATATATATATATATATATATTTCTGACTACCTCTCTCCTCCTTCCTCCCTCTCATTCCTTTTCCTCCCCTTTCACCATCCATTCCTTTCAATTTCCTTGTGCTTTCCTTCCCTTCTTTCCTATTCCTCATTCCATTCCCTTGCATCCTCCGCTCCTTCCACTGTTTTTCTTCAGTTATTACACGCTGCTCTCTTTATCCTCCTCCTCCTCCTCCTCCTCTCTCCTTCGCCTCTTGCCCCCCCTCCTAACACCTCGCCGCGATGGTCTCACTGAGGGTTACGGCCGCGATACATCATGGTAACCGAAGCTCTTGGCACCCATGTTATTACTGTTTTTTACTTATGGTATATACGAGCTTATCATTGTATTGCTTGTGTTTCTTTTTTGTGGTGGTTGTTGTTCGTGTTGATGCTGTTGTTGTTATTTTACTTCTTTTTCGTCCTCGTCTTCTGCTTCCTCTTTTTTTTCTTCTTGTTCTTCTTGTTCTTCGTCTTCGTCTTCGTCTCCTTCTTCTTCATCTTCTTACTTCCTTCAAATTCCACTCCCTTCCTTACGGCTGTTATTTTTTTTCTATATTTTTTTCTTCAAATTTTAAGATCATTTTATTGCTGTTACTTCTTCTTGTGATGCATATTCTGTTTTATTGCTTTTGTTTTCTTCGTTTCTTTCCATTTTCTTCCCTTCTTAGTCCTCTCATATTTCATTTCCATTTTCACAATCTATTTTGTTGACCTTCCTTCCATTTATATTTCCTTAACCATTTCCTCTCTTCCAGACCTTTCTCTGCGTCCCTTCTGATGCTTTACTCGACTATTTCCATTTGTTTACCAGGTACATGTTCCTCCTCCCTTCAGCGCTTTAGAACATGCTCACACTTTGTTACGTGAGGTTGTTGTGCAAGTATTTTAAGTCCTTATCCTCATACCTTCTAAAATAATGCTTCGGTATACGCATTCAACGTATTTTCTTTCTTTTTCTTTTCTTATTTACTCTCTTCATACTTTGCAATCCTTTCAGTCGCAATTTTTCTACGTTAACTTATGGTGGTAGTCACTTATATATTCACATTCATGTTATTATTGTTATTACAAGTACTTTAAGAAACATGGCATTCGTTTTTCTTCTGTTTTCTTTATATTCTTTTCTGATACTACTTTTTCCACTTGTCTTTCTCTCTTTCTTTCCTTCCCTCTTTCTTACTTTTTATTTATCTTTTTCCTTCTTTTTTTCATCTCCTACTTCCGTTTCTTTATTTTTTCTTCTGTTTCTTATTCTTCTTATTTTCATTACTACCTTTTCTTCTTCTTTTCTTCTTGCATTTCTTTTCTTCTCGTATTTCTTCGTCTTCCTCTCTTTTTCTTGTACTTCTTGTTATTATTCTTATCATTTCTCTTACTTTTTCTCTTTTCTTCCTTCTGCATCCTCTTCTTGTTCTTGCTATTGCTCTTCTTCCTCTTCTTCTACTGTTCTTCATCTTCTCTCTCTCTCCTTCATCTACTCTTCTTTCCAGCTAGTTTCGCTTCTTTCTTCATCCTCTTCTTGTTCTTGCTATTGTTCTTGCCCTTGTTCTTCTTTTTCTTATTCTCCTCCTGCTCTTCATCCTCTCTTTCTCTTTTTTCTGCTCTTCTTCCCCGCTATCTTCTTTTCCTTCTTCATCCTCTTCTTGTTCTTGCTATTGTTCTTGCCCTTCTTCTTCTTCTCCTCCAGTTCTTCATCTGCTCTCTCTCCTTCATCTATTTTTCTTCCCTCCCTCCCTCCCTTTTACCTATCCGTTGTTTCTCATCCCTCTTTTCTCTCCTTTTTTCTTCATCTCTCTTATTTATTCTTACTTATCGTGCCTTCCCTCTACCTCTTCCTCCATCCCTCCATCTCATAACACTTCCTCTCCCTCCCTTCCTCCTTCTTTTCCCTCCCGACCTCCCTCCCTCCCTCCTACTCTTACTTTCATTCTTCTCTCCTCACAACAACCTTTCCCTCCCACTCTCCCTTCCTCCCTTACACAATAATTCCCTCCATCCTTCTCTCCTTCACGTCTCATCTCCCTTCCTCACCTGCATCCCTCTCCCTCATCCCTCTTCTCTGCTCATCTCCCTTCGTCATCTCCTACTTGTCTTCGCAGTCTCCCTCAAAGCCCCGTCAGGGAGATAAGCTCGAGATTGGATCCCTCACTTTACGATCTAATTATGTCGGGAAAGAGTGGAGCGCCGGCCCGCAGCCTCCCGTAATACCGTCCACTAAGAGCTAAATATTGGGCTGGCGTGGATAATGTATTGGCCCGGCGCTGTATTACTCTCTGGCGCGGGGACGACGCCCACGAATATTACTCAAGCAGGCGATATATATTCATTTTCTCTTTCACTACCTCCTCCTGCTTCCTCCTCCTCCTCCTCTTTTTTTTCTCCTGCTGCTCCATCTTCTCCTTTCATTTTTTTTTCAATATATTTTTTTTCGTTTTTTGGGGTCTGGGTTTCCGCTTGTTCGTCTTCTCTGTCTGTTGTTCTGTCTCTCTCTCTCTCTTCCATTTTTTTTTACATAATTTTCTATTCAATTTCTGGTTCTTCTTTCGTTCGTTCGTCCTCTCTATCTCTGTCTGTCTGTCTGTCTTTATCTAACTATCTATCTATCTATCGTGTTTCATCTCTCTAATCTACTTATTTAGTCTTCCTATGAAGCGCTAAGTACATATACATTAATTCTCTCCTCCTCTATGTCTCCTTTTATCAGTGTTTTCGTCCTAGCATCTTCGTCCTTTTCATCTCCTCCTCTCCCTCTTCCTCCTCCCTTCTACTGCCTCGCTTGGTCTGCTCTGTTTACTTGCCTAAAACTCTCCCTCCCTATTGCTCCATTATTTAATCCTCTTATCTCATCATCTATGTAATACTCAAATGAGGCGATGTATATTAATTTTCTCTCTCACTACCTTTCATTTAGCTAGTTTTTTCCCTTGGCCGGCCTCCGCGTGTCTCATACTTACTTACTGGCCTGCTGACTTCCCTCTCCCCATCGCGTTATCTCCATGATCTACTAATTTAATCTATATTACCCATTGAGACGATGTATATTCATTCCCTCCTTCAGCACCTCTCATTTGCGTATTTTTTCTGGGCCCTGCGTCGCTGCTATCAACTTTCATGCTTGCCTAACTCTCCCTCATCGCGTTATCTCCTTAATCTGTCCATCGGCTTTCATACGAGGGTAGTTTTCGTCCGCGATGTAAATAGATGCCAGCGAATATTGCCTCAACACCCGTGCCTAGGAGTCTTAAGGGAGTGGTAGCTTTCAATAAGGGCCGAATATAAAATCGCCACCTAAACGCTTGGTTGATCAAAAAATCGTTTGCATACTAAAGTAATTCCCGGAGCTGCAGGAGACGAGGAGGAGAAGGAGGAAGAGGAGGAGGGAGCATGTGTGTGTGTGGTGTGTGTGTGCTATTAGAGGGTAAACAGGAGACGGTCGTAGGTAGGAGGACCGAGTGGCAAGGTAACCGCGGGATGAGCTGAGTACATAGGGAAGGAAAAAATAATGTATGAGAAAAGAAGTATCGGCTGGCGTAGCAAAGTGATGGATGGATGAGGGGAAATAGCGGCTTACCAGACGGAAGAAATAGATGAATGGATTTAAAAGACGAACACATGGAGAGAGGAATATAGGAAGAGGTACATGAAAATAACAAATGAGAAACAGTGTCATGCCGGAAAAAAAAAATAAAGAGAATGGATTAAAATGAATAAATGAAGAAAAAAATCAAGAGAAGAGAAGGATGGATATGAAATAAAAATAGTTGAACGATATATAGATGAAATAGAAGAAAAAATTAAAACTAAGAGGTAAAAATTAAAGAATGGATGGAGGTATGGAAGAGAAAAGATACAGGAAAAACTAGAAATAAAGTTATCGATTTAACTTCCTGAAACGAAGAGAAGAAAGCAAAAAAATGATGGCAAATAAATTAAACAAAGATACAAACAAAACAAAAAATATTATAAACGAAAAAAAAAAAAACACCAGCTTCAGTAGACCACAGCGAAGTGAAAAAAACACATTTAACCCATCAAAGTTAGAAAGGAAAACATGCAACTTCCTAATTGAGCGTACCGGAGTGATGGATGGACGGAAAATAGATAGGAACAAGGAGAATAAACAGTAGAAGAATGGATATATATTTTTGCCGGCCAGAAACGCGTGTAGTGAACATTGAAACATCCGTGTACAACATCCAGAGTGAAACATTCGACCCGACGCGAACAGAGGAGAGCGAGAAAGATCTGATGGATGAGGAAAAGCTAAGATTAAACGGAGAGAGAAAAAATGGAAATGAAAGAAAAAGGAGAAGAAAATAAGAAAGAAAAATGTGATGAATGCTGAAAAGTAGAAACAAAATAATAATAAAAAGATAAAGAATAGAAAAGTAAAACAAAGAAAAGGAAGAACGTTTGTATAGGAGAAAAAAGAAAAAAGAAAAAGGAAAAGCAAAATAAAGAGAAAACGAAGATTATATGTAAAAAAAGAAAAAAAAAAGGAAAAGATAGAAGTAGAGAGAGAAAAGGTAGAATATTTGCATGCCAACCAGCGACGTGAAATATCGACTTTGTGAAATATACGATTACAAGACAAAAAAGAAAACAGACGTGAGGATAAACTACACTAAAAGGATCACGATGGAAAAAGATAACCAAAAAGTATGTGGAATAAAGACCTCGTGAAATATAACATTAAAAATAAAAGGGAGACGAGGATGAACTACGCTAAACAGAACACGATGGATGAAATACGCAAAAAAAAAAAAAGTGAAATATAGTCATAAAACACTCGATACTTTACATATTCACACACACACACACGCACACGCACACACACACGCACACACACACACACACACACACACACACACACACACACACACACAGGGCAAGCAAGACACCCCCCTTAAGCGAGGAGGAGGGCTAAGATGGATGGGTCAGCCGCGGCTCCCACCCCATCATAACCCTTCTCGTGTTCCTGCCCTGATGAACGTACGGACATACACCCTACCTCTACCCCTTCTCCTATCCTCTTTTTTTTCTAATCTCCCTCCCCCTCTTTCTTTCTCCCCCTCCTCATCTTCCTGCCTCTTTTTACTTCATATCTCCCTTCCCTTACTGCATTATCTCCCTTATATAGTTTCCAGCTTTCGTCTATTCTTCAACCGTCTTTGCAACACTCCACCATTCCTCTCCCCACTTCCTCCCCTCCCAAGACGACGAACCAGACTCCCCACGACCTCGTACACGGCTCATGTTTCCTTCACGATCCTCGCCGCAGATACAAGGCGCGCGGGGTCCTTACAAAGCCGTGGACGATCATTGCCATTATTTACAACGCCGCCGCGACCCAACGACCGACCGACCTCTCTCTCGCATGCTTCCTGCCGCCCACCGAGACATTGCGAAGGGAAAGTTTATATTGCAGACATTCACACATACATAAATACACACACATAAAGATAGATAGATATAGATATAGATGTAGAACCGATACACAAATACGCACACATACACAAATACACATACATACATAGTTAAGCTAGCTAGACATAGGGAGACAGAGAAAGCCATACATACATACATACACATACACACACACACACACACACACACACACACACACACACACACACACACACACATATGATTAAAAAGTAAAATATGGACTTCGGCGAATGATTCAAACCTGTAAATGCAAAAAAAAATAAAAAATAAAGGCAAGTAAAGGTAAATTAAGTGCCTCGTCTTCTTCCTCCTCCTCCTCCTCCTCCTCCTCCTCCTCCTCCTCCCGATCGTCTCCCGCGGGTGAGGAGCGCAGCCTATCAGCCGTCATCGGGATTGCCAAGAAACGGACGATCGGCATGCGAAAGACTGACTTATCGGGGAGCCTTGGGACGCCCAGCCGGCAAACAGATGATCGGCGCACGAGAATTACACGAATATCGGCGCCATCGAGAAGTGGGACCGACACGCGAAGGACTTGAGACGAAAAGAGCTGCTTGTACTCTCGACATAAGGCAAAGACGAGCATTATATAAAACAGAGACCTTGGAGGAGGAAGAGGAGGATTACATGAAACTTAAGATCTTGAAGGAGAACGAGGAGCATCACATGGAACTTAAGAGGCCTTGGAAGAGGTAGGAGAATTATATATAAGAGAGCTTGGATGAATAAGAGGAACATTAGATGAAACTTAAGAGTTCTAGGAAGAGAGAAGGAGGAGTAATATACGTCACAGAGACCTTGGATGAGAAAGAGAAGCATTACGTGGAACTTAGAGATCTTGTAAGAGAAGGAGGACCGGTTATTACATGAAACTTAAGGGCACTGGCGCTCCCTGAACTCGCAGATGAATGCATATCACTAACACTACTGCCGAAAAGAAGAGAACTAGGAAATTCATATGAGCATTAGAGGGATCAAATCAAGCCTACGAGAAAACAAAAAGAGTTATTCATGTAAAGCCCAAGGGGATCATGGTGCTAACAGAATCTTATTACACCTTGAAGATTCTGAGGGCCATTTAGACGCCGAGTTAATGCTACTCTGGGACATCGATAAGAAACGTATTACCACCTAAAGAAGCCTATCAGTACATCACACACCTAACTTGTTGGACACTGGAGTAGTCAAAACTTGCAGGTGAGCAGAAAACAGAGAAAGAACCACATACCTGACTCCCCCCAAAACACCCCCATTACCACCCCCTATGTATATATCAGAACACTAGACGAGTAATCATTAGGAGTCGCCAAAGCACACACATTACCACCTCGCACGGACTATCAGGATATCACACGAGTAATCAATGTCGCAAAACTGATCAGCGCGAGACACCAACAAGCCTGGCAGGGTATCGGGGATCTCTCAGGACTCACAGCAAGAAACAATGATGATAAGGAGGCAGCACGCTTACTAATAACTGACGGACAAGGTTGTGTAGCACTGTATGTTATAACGTCGGGATGGGCAGAGCAGGGTGTTGGTATCCGTCGGGGAGTTCCAGGTGAAAATAAACATATAGACAAGATACATGTAAAGACTCACGCATACCAACAAGACATGCACCAGGAAAGATTTATAACGCCTCTCGCATACTCTTTCGAGCCGTCTCAGAGAATCCAGCAATATATACACAAATACAAAATGCACAGAAAAAAATACAAGAAGACCCACTCACATATTCACTTCACGCTCTCTATGTACAAGACTTCCAATGAGAGACAACCAAGAACGAAGGAACAAAACAGCACTAAGGCCTCATCGTACGAACACACGTGAACAATACATAGGAAAGATTACAAGAACCCTTACTTACATACATACACAGGAAAGAAGAAGAAAGGCTGTACTAATAAACTCAGCTCACTCCCTTATGTACAAGACTTCGAACAGCAGACAAACCAGGAACGAAGGAACAGAACAGCGAGAAGGCCTTACGTACGAACCCACAAGAACAATACATACGAAAGAAAACAAATGACCTTACTAATACTCACTTCAAACTCCCCAAATACAAGATTTTCACCGCCCGACAACCAAGAACGAAGCAACAAACCAGCACTCAGGCCTCACATACGACCCTTCCCTGGGCTATCGGGCGTCATCGGCGCGTCCCAACACACACGGCCCAAAACACACGGAAACGAGTCATCTATCTGGCGCCATCGGGAACACACAAAAAACGCCCACCGCCTCACACGGCTATCGGGGGCGTCATCGGCGTCATCGGGGCCTAGTTTACGAGTCCGCCGCCAGGAACCGATCGCCAATAAATACTGAGAGATTATTTATTGATGGAATCAGACGTAAAAACGACAATGACCAATAAAAAGGACGAGGCAAGGAGCTGAAAACACAGGCACAAAGCATACGACATCACCATCAGCCCTTAAATACACGGGAAAGAACAGCACCCGATCACTAATAAATAAAGAAAGATTGTTTATTGAGGGGAATCCAGAAGCAAAAACGACCATGACTAGTAAAAAGGACGAGGCAAGGAGCTGAACACATAAGCACAAAGCATACGACATCGCCATCAACCCCAAAATACATGGCAAGGAGCAGCACCCGATCGCTAATAGATACAGAAAGATTGTTTATTGAGGGGAATCGAGAAGCAAAAACGACCATGACCAGTAAAAACGAGACAAGAAGGTGAAAACACAGGCACAAAGCATGCGACATCACCATCAGCCCTAAATACACGGGAAAGAACAGCACCCGATCACTAATAAATACAGAACGATTGTTTATTGAGGGAAATTGAGAAGCTAAAACGGCCATGTCCAGTAGAACACCGAGACTAAAATGAGAAAACAAGAGAGCTATAGCATACGACATCACAGTCATCCCTTAAATACATGGTTAAGAACAGCAATCGATCGCTAATAAATACAGAGAGATTGTTTATTGAGGGGAACCAAGAAGCAAAAATGACCATCATCAGAACACCGAAGGACGAAAAAAGCGAAGAAAACAAAAGAGCATATACAATACGACATCAGTACCGAACCTTACAAACAGGGGAAGGAGGAGAATACGATCGCCTATAAATATAAGAAGATTATCAGGCCGATCCAATGCAATCACGGCCCTGCCAAGGAGAGATACGAGGGAGAAAACCAAAACGAACATAAAACACAGGACATCGGCAAGCAGGATTTATATCTTAGTCTAGGGAGAGGAGAAGCAAGCGTTACCCTCTTCATATATTCTTCTCTCTCTTATTCCCTTCACTGACAGACTATATAGCATAATGAGGAAGGGAAAACATGTAGTCACTGATGAGTGAGTTCAATATACGTAGCTTCATCCATTTCCAGATTGCTTCTCTTGTTGATACTAATAAGTTTAATGCAATAGTCAATAGTCATCACATTGAACTATTTGTTTTCCTCCTTTCTTCCGAAGACAGATATTTAGACTCCATAGACAGTCATACATAATCCCAATACATACACCCACACACACAGACGTCTACTCTCAGAGAAATACAGACACACCATATTCATTCATACATCCAAAGCCATAGAAACATACACACACATACAGATATATAGACATACACCACTTCATGCATAAACATCCACACACAGCCACACAGACATACGCCACACGAGGCCGGGCGCGGAGCAAGGCACATCCAGCAACCGACCAACCGATCACCAATAAATAAAGAAAGATTATCGGAGCTTATCTTGACACCTTCGGGACCCTGGAAAGCCGAGGCGGAGGAGGAGGAGGCGAGGCAAGCCGACAAAAAAAAAAAAAAAAGACGGATAGACAGTAAGACACACACACACACACACACACACACACACACACACACACACACACACACACACACACACACACACACACACACACACTCGATATCACCGCCATACATCTATCTCGCGGCGGCCACAAATAAACCAGACGATCTATTTGCCGCTTGGTTTATGGCGCCCGTGACCTTGGACGCGCGAAAAAGGAAGCGAGGGAAGATAAATAACACAAAAAGGGACAAAAAAAAAACACAGGGAGGGTCAGGAATAAAGCATGTTGTAGCGCGCCTCTCGAGTCAGGGACGTGATGAATAACCGAGCGAAGTGTTACCGCGGCAATACGAATAAGAAACAGTAGGATAGAGGCCGCGTCGAAGAGATGGAAGACTTAAGTGTGTGTGGAAAGGGGGGAGGATTAGAAGTGTGTGTGTGTGTGTGTGTGTGTGTGTGTGTGTGTGTGTGTGTGAAGTGTGTGTGGGGGAGGAAGTGTGTGTGTGTGGAAGGAGGGGTGGGGAGTGTTGACGTGTGTGTGTGTGTGTGTGTGTGTGTGTTTGTGTGTGTGTGTGTGTGTGTGAAGTGTGTGTGGGGAGAGGGGAAGTGTGTGGGAAGGTGGGGAAGTGTGTGTGTGTGTGTGTGTGTGTGTGTGTGTGTGTGTGTGTGTGTGTGTGTGTGTGTGTGTGTGTGTGAGGCAAATGTTTGTTTTCTCGTCTCATCTGTTTTTTTTTTGCTCTCTTTTATTTTTTTTTATTTAAACAAATTTTTTACAAAAAAAGGAGGCTCAAAATTACACTTTTTATGTATAATTATTCTAAGAGCCTGTGTATGGGACAAATTGAATTGTCGAATATTGAAACACAGAAGCATACAAATACAAAATACGAAAAAGTAAAGAAAAACATGTAAAAACAATATGGAATAATGTCAGTTTGTCACTTCATATTTATAGTTTATAGCACTAGCGCACTTGGGTGTCCCTCACGCCACCTGTGAGCAGCCAGCTTTACCTGCTGCGTGCTCATGTTCTCCACTTGGGGAGTGGCTGCCGTGAACATGTTCCACAGGCGTGTGGTCCTGGCTGTATATGTGCGCTGGTGCTGCCTGGAGTGTGATCGAGGCACCTCCACGAGCTGGTCACCGGAGAGTGTAGTCCGGGTGAACCTCTGAGCAGCGCGTGGAGGGAGCCTCAAGCTGCTGAGTTGGGGAACCCCCTGCACCTGGGCTTTGTGACACACCACCAGTGCTGAGATATCACGGCGGTGCTCCAGCGATGTCACAGTGGCAGACGACTTCTCCAGGTGCTCGCTGGCCTCCACCAGACGCAGTGCTCGTCGCTGCACTGCGTCGAGCCTCTGCATGTGGGTGGCAGCACTCGCCATCCAGCACAGGGCACCGTACTCCAGATACGGACGTATCTGTGCCTTGAAGAGAGTGAGGATGCCCCGTGGGTCGAGGGATCCCGCTACTCTTCGAAGGGCAGAGACTCGCAGGGAGGCCTGGCGGGCAACAGCTCGGACGTGGAGGTCGAAGCGCAGGCTTTGGTCCTGGAGGGGCAGACTCTTGCCTCCAAGACGCAGCTGGCCTGAGACTGCTCGAGAGGCGTCTGGGGACCGTGAGATGACCATGGCCTGCGTCTTTTCCGGGGCGAGGGTGACCTGCCACTCCTCTCCCCACTGCTCCACCAGGCTGAGCTGCCTGTTGATCTCCTCGACGGCGCGCTGGCTGTCAGGAGCGGGAGAGTGTGCAGTCATCGGCGTAGGCTGACACTGCCGATAGCTGCCGGAGGAGATCGTCGATATATATGTTCCACAGGATTGGGCCAAGCACGGAACCCTGTGGAACTGAGGCATGCACTGGTGAAGGCCTTGATGACTGCCCGTTGATCACCACCTGAAGGGTCCTCCCCTGGAGGTAATCCTTGAGCAGCATCAGTAGGGCACCCTGGACACCTTTGTCGCGAAGCTTCTCAATGAGCCCCGCGTGCCAAACCCTGTCAAAGGCTCCAGCAATATCCAGGGCTACCACGAGTGTGTCCAGGCCTTCATCCAGTGCGTCTTGCCAATCCTTGGAGAGGAGAAGGAGGAGGTCTGCGGTGGACCGGCCGGGCCTGAAGCCAAACTGTCTATCTGAGAGGAGATGGCTCTCACTCAGATGCTGACAGATGACTGCAGCCACCACACGCTCCAGCACCTTGCTCTCTCTCTCTCTCTCTCTCTCTCTCTATTGGACCTTTAACAAACAGCGACGGTGCACTAGTGACTGACAGCCAACACATTGCAAACCTCTTAAACAATTACTTTTCCTCGGTGTTTAATACTAACAGTCTTCCTCTCGCTACCACCAACACCAGTACTATTGTAAATCTCGAGCATGCATTGCCTAATTTTGAAATAACAACCGATGAAGTCCTTAAAGCTCTCCATTCACTTAAAACAAGTAAAAGTCCCGGACCCGACAAAGTATATCCTATACTGCTTAAAGAAACAAAGAGCGAAATACTCTCCTCCCTCACTACCGTATTCAATATGTCCTTGCGACAAGGCATCGTCCCTTCGGATTGGAAAAAGGCTAACGTGACACCGATTTTTAAGAAAGGAGACAAAAAAATACCAGGTAACTACCGACCCATTAGTCTAACTTCAATTGTAGGTAAGCTACTCGAGAGCATAATTAGAGACAAAATTGTGAGTTACCTCGAAAGCCACTCATTAATTGGTGATTCACAACATGGCTTCCGTAACAAAAGATCCTGCCTGTCAAACCTACTGACCTTTTATAACGATCTCTTCTCAATTTATGACGTAACCAAATCAGTGGACGTAGTCTATCTTGATTTCCAGAAAGCGTTTGGTAAAGTCCAACATCATAAATTACTTTATAAATTAAAGCAAATAGGCATTGACGGTCAAGTAAACCAATGGATCGCGAATTGGTTGAGCAACAGACAACAAAGAGTAGTGATTGACGGATTTAACTCAGAGTGGGCGCCGGTCACTAGTGGCGTCCCTCAGGGCTCGGTTCTTGGCCCAGTGCTCTTCATTATTTACATCAACGACGTGGATGTTGGACTCAATAATCGCATTAGTAAATCTGCAGACGACACAAAGATTGGTAACTCGGTTCTCACTGACGAAGACAGGCAAAGCCTCCAAGAGGATTTGCACAAAATTTCAGCTTGGTCGGATGAATGGGAGATGCCCTTTAACGTAGACAAGTGCCAGGTCCTTCAAGTTGGAACAAAAAATAAGAAGTTCGATTACGAAATACTCGGCGTTAAACTCACAAGCGTTCAATGCGTTAAGGACCTGGGGATTAAAATCGCGTCAAACCTCAAATTCTCACATCAATGCATCGATGCAGCAAATAAAGCGAACAGAATGTTGGGCTTCATTAAAAGAAACTTTTTATTCAAGAATAAAGATGTAATACTTCCGCTCTACAATAGCTTAGTCAGACCCCACTTGGAATATGCGGTACAGTTTTGGTCTCCCCACCATGCAAAGGACATTGCTGAACTAGAAGGTGTTCAACGTCGAGCAACGAAAATGATCCCTTCCTTGCGCAACAAATCCTACGAAGAAAGGCTTTACACCCTTAACATGTTCTCTCTTGAGAAACGTCGCCTCCGAGGAAAACTGATCGAATGTTTTAAAATACTTAATGGTTTCACGAATGTAGACAGATCAACATTGTTTATGATCGATGACACTTTGCGAACTAGGAACAATGGCACAAAACTCAAATGTAGACAAGTAAATTCAGACTGCACCAAATTTTTCTTCACCAACGTTGTAGTGCGAGAATGGAATAAGCTTCCACCATCAGTGGTTCAGTGTAACACGATTGACTCCTTTAAAAACAAGCTCGACCGTCACTTCCTTCAACTTAATATTAACTAGAGTAGAAAAGCAACGTTTTGGAGCCATCTGATTAATGTAAAATCACTTAGGTTTAAGGACAGACCACCTAGTCTGGACCATGGGGTCTGTGTGGTCTGATTTTCTATGTAAATCTATGTAAATCTCTCTCTCTCTCCCCAACATTTTTTAATCTCGCAAAGAAACACTCAGCCTGCAATCGGTGTCCTAAACCGGGTCAAATTTACATCAAGAAGTCAAATAAGGCCGCCGATCACTCGCCCTTATAAGCTCAGATTGCACACTCGCTCGTTGATTTATGTGATGTGTTCCTCTTGCCTTGTTTTATCTCGTGTTTTTTGTTGCTATTATTCACTTCCATCATTATTAGACTTCGACCTAGCAAACACCTGACCGACCAACCGACCGACTGAGCTCTCCTCCCATTCCACTTCTCTCCCTCCCTTCCCTCCCTTCCCTCGGTCACTCCCACACTTCTTCCTTACTGCCTTCCTTCCTCCTTCCCTTCTCCTGTCCCTACTTCATCTCTCTCGTTCTCTTTTCTCTTTTCTTCTTTATCTCTCTGTTTATTTTTATATCTATCTATCTATTTCGTCTATTTTCCCTTTATTTCTCTTTATGTATGCCATTCCTCTTCCTCTTCCTCCCTTCGTGTTTTTTTTTGCTTTATCTCATTTTTATCTTTCTTCCTTTCTTCTATTTTCTTAACGTTTCCTCGTCTGTCTTTCGTTTTCTCCTTTTTCTTCTTTAACAACCTTTCCCTTCTCTTATTTCTCTCCTTCTCCTTTTTCTTGACCCTCCTCCTCCTCCTCTTCCGTTTATTTATACATGCACATATTTTCTTCCTTCTCCATTTATCTCTCCCATCTTCCTTATCTTTCCTTCTTATCCTTCCTCCTCCTCCTCCTCCATCACCCACATTCCTCTCTCTCTCTCTCTCTCTACTCCTCCCCCTCGTTTTGTAATGATATTCTTCTGCTTCCTTCTCCACCTCCTCCTTCATCTTCCCTTCCTCCTCTTCTCCCTTCTCCTCCTCCTCTTCGCCCGTCACCCTTCGCCCCGCCACGCCCCGATCCGTTCCCCGCCTGTCAGCAAATGGCTAGGAGACTTAACATCCTTATTCTTTAAACAAGCTTAATCTTCCTTTTTTTTTTTGCTACATACTTTACAGGAACACACACACACACACACACACACACACACACACACACACACACACACACACACACACACACACACACACACACACACACACACACACACACACACACACACACACACACACACACACACACACACACAAACACCACGGTCATCTGGTCGCCTGATGATGTAGTACTTGTTGTAGTCATGGATAGTAGTAGTAGTAATAGTAGTAGTAGTAGTGGTAGTAGTAATAATAATAATAATAATAATAATAATAATAATAATAATAATAATAATAATAATAATAATAATAATAATAATAATAATAATAATAATAATAATAATAATAATAATAATAATAATAATAATAATAATAATAATAATAATAATAATAATAATAATAATAATGAAAATAATAATAATAATAATAATAATAATAATAATAATAATAATAATAATAATAATAATAATAATAATAATAATAATAATAATAATAATGAAAATAGTAATAATAAAATTCAGACATAATCAGCTATAAATCAAATGAACAATAGACCAGCAAGCATACCTCATAATTATTCTCTCTCTCTCTCTCTCTCTCTCTCCTCTCTCTCTCTCTCTCTGATAACTGAAATTAAGGAACAACGAAGAATGAAATGTAACAAAAAAGAAAAAAGGAAAAAGAAAAGAAAAAGATAACTATGAGAGAGGAAGAAGAGAGTGAGACTGAAGAGAGAGGAGGAGGAGGAGGAGGAGGAGGCACGTTAGGTATCTCATACTTTGGACATGCACATCACACAGAGGAGGGAGAGATGCAGGTGGTCGAGACGCTATGCTACTGCTCTCTCTCTCTCTCTCTCTCTCTCTCTCTCTCTCTCTCTCTACAACAGTTTAGTCAGACCCCACTTGGAATATGCGGTACAGTTTTGGTCTCCCCACCATGCAAAGGATATTGCTAAATTAGAAGGTGTTCAGCGTCGGGCAACGAAAATGATCCCTTCCTTGCGCAACAAATCCTACGAAGAAAGGCTTTCTACCCTTAACATGTTCTCTCTTGAGAAACGTCGCCTCCGAGGAAAACTGATCGAATGTTTTAAAATACTTAATGGTTTCACGAATGTAGACAGATCAACATTGTTTATGATCGATGACACTTTGCGCACGAGGAACAATGGCGTAAAACTCAGATGTAGACAAGTAAATTCAGACTGCACCAAATTTTTCTTCACCAACGTTGTATTGCGAGAATGGAATAAGCTTCCACCGTCAGTGGTCCAGTGTAACACGATTGACTCCTTCAAAAATAAGCTCGACCGTCACTTCCTTCAACTTAATATCAACTAGAGTAGAAATGCAACGTTTTGGAGTCTTCTGATTAATGTAAAATCACTTAGGTCTAAGGACAGACCACCAAGTCTGGACCATGGGGTCTGTGTGGTCTGATTTTCTATGTAAATCTATGTAAATCTCTCTCTCTCTCTCTCTCTCTCTCTCTCTCTATCTCTCTATCTCTATCTCTCTATCTATCTATCTCTATCTCTCTATCTATCTATCTCTATCTCTCTATCTATCTATCTCTATCTCTCTATCTATCTATCTCTATCTCTCTATCTATCTATCTCTATCTCTCTATCTATCTATCCATCCATCTATCTATCTATCAATCTATCTATGTCTCAGCCCTTCTTCACCCTACCCTCTATTCATCTGTCTTAATTTTTTTCTCTCATTCTTTTACAAGTCTCCAAGCTTCTGAACGCTACAGAAATAACGACCAATAACACATTCATCATCTCGGCTCTTCATGTTACAAACCAGCCTTTTCTTCTCTTTCTTCCCTTTGCATTACGTCTTAAGTCCATATCTTTATACGCCTCGGGCTCCCACTACAACTATTTCCACAGGCCACAGAGAAGACTACCCGGGTTTTTATGGGTGCTTTTCCCTTTCAAGGCGCAGAAGTCGTAAAACTATCACCAGGATCACAAAACCGTCTATGAAAAGCTCAGCAACTTCTACGAGAAGCTTTTCAAACAGGCGATCTGAGGGGCTGATACGTTTAAAAATACAGGCTTTAGTTTTTTTCTCTCGGTCTCCAGTGAGGCGCCAAGCTGATGAACACTATGGACCAGACCCAAAATAAGACACTCGTACATAATCACCCTCCTCACGTAACGCGCTATGAAAGGTGAGCTTAAGGAAGTCATTAGTACAGGGCAGGTAAGGTAAGGTGAGCTCAGGCCAATATAAAAAGGTGTATGGTAATCTTTTTCTCCTCGCTCCTGCCTCTACCTCTCTCCTCTCCATCCTCGCTTCCCACCCCCGCCAAGGCCCCGCTGTCAATGAGGTAGTGAAGAAGAGACGCCGGGAAAGGCCACAGTGTTTATGCATTCCCCCAGCACGCCGCTTCTTGCCCTTAAGGAGTTACTGCTAAGTCCTTCTTCGGTATCCCTCCTCCTCCTCCTCTTCCTCCTACCTTAAACTCCAGCATCCGCTAATCCTCCTCGTCTTGCTCCTCCTCCCCCTTCCCTTCACTCATCATTAGCTTTTTCTTCTTCTTCTTCCACCTCCTCCTTCTCCTCCTCCTCGTCTCCTAATAACAAGCCACAAGGGGGAGCTGTGTCTTAAGTAGCCTCATGGAGGACACACACACACACACACACACACACACACACACACACACACACACACACACACACACACACACACACACTATCAATCTATCAATCAACAACTCATATATCTCTTTCTAATGTCTATTGGTTGAGTGATTCCCCTTTTGGGGGTAAAACGGCCTCCACTCTGAAGGAGCTGTATTGAGTCCGTCCCAACACAAGCCGCTGGCCCCGACCTCGCCAGCGACTATGACCGCCAGCCAGCTTGATAGTGGTGAGGAATGATAGGGTCATATTCTTATACCTTTGGGCGGCCAAGCACACATATTTGACAAGGCTTTCGTATGGATTTGGGCATTTCCAGGGGTAGTTTTATCACCCTTCTGTTAGTCTGCCCCTTCTTCTGTACCCTGAACCTCAATAGACACTCATTAGAACCAGACTGATCTCCTTTCCGGCCTTAAGAAATAGTTTAAGTGGAGAGGTGGAAGTGTTTCAGAATACCGACCATGATGTCCTGTCACGGGGCGGCAAAGAACAGGGAGTGCTGTATCATGGCTTTGAATCGGAGGGTACATGTTGGGAGGGAATGGCGGGATAATAAACGGTATCCTCGTGTATCCTTGTGTTACAGAAGTGGGAAGGGAAGAAAAAAAACAATAATGGGCATAGAACTATCCAAAAATAAGCTGAATCGAAGGCTGGGTGTCAAAATAATGGACTGACGTTACATGTCAAAATAATGGACTAATGCTGAGTGTCAAAATAATGGACTGATGCTGAGTGTCAAAATAATGGACTGATGCTGAGTGTCAAAATAATGGACTAATGCTGAGTGTCAAAATAATGGACTAAGGATAGGTGTCAAAATAATGGACTCATGTTACATTTCAAAATAATAGGCTAAGGGTAGGTGTCAAAATAATGGACTAATGTTACATGTCAAAATAATGGACTAATGTTACATGTCAAAATAATGGACTAATGTTACATGTCAAAATAATGGTCTAACGCTGCCTGTCAAAATAATGGGCCAAGACAACTTCCTTTCAGCACAAACATTAGCCTTCAGTCCTCGTCTCTCAAGCGTCCCCGCGACCTCAACGCCTCAGTCAGCCTTGCTTCTCTATGCAATGACGCGGCTCATAATGCTGATTTAAATATCTCCTCCATTATAGCTGCCCCGGGCCGTGTTAGCCTCGCCGCGGACAAATATTAATAGGAAAAAAAAGCATTCCTCAAATAAGATAATGTTTTACGCTTAGTGACATCGGGTTTAATATATTTTTGCAAGCCTCGCCGACTTTTACATATCGCGAACAACTGTCACACGCTTGTACCAGAATACTTACACGGCGACATTGCGTGGTGGGGGGGAAGGGGGAGTGCTGGGGGGAGGGGGGTGTTGAAGGACAAACTATTATATATCGTTTTTCTGTGGGGCGAGTAAAGGGAAACAATAGTTCAGTGTCAGTGTTCGTACATGAATAATACTTGTAGGCTGCTTTGTTTTGAACCCGTTTGATTTATCGGCTCAATGTGTGTGAACAAATAAACAGCGTGTACTGACTGGGTGGGCGCGGGCTGTCGCGGGCTTATTTGTACCGTAAAACGCGACAGTTCAAGGTTAGACGAAGCTGAAAAACGCTACGAAGATTGAATACTGATGCGCCAAAGAATTATCAAGTATGTTTTTAAGCGCGTCTTCATATACTCCGCTCTTGAAATAGTTTGCCATGGAAAGGATTACAGTAGGCGAAAGGTTGCTCCAGAGTTTATCAGTGACAGAGATGAGGTTATGAAGATACTAATTAAATCTTTCAGTGGTATCAAGTACGTTTTTAAACGCGTCTTCATATACTCCGTTATTGAAATAGTTTGCCATGGAAAGGATTACAGTAGGCGAAAGGTTGCTCCAGAGTTTATCAGTGACAGAGATGAAGGAGTGAAGATACTGATTAAGCCTTTCAGTAGAAGGTTGGACAATTCAAACAGAGGGTCAGGGAACTAAACCTCATTCTGTCCTGTAGGAAAAGCTGTTTGCCGTCTTGACAAATATATGATCACTGCTGCATGAATTTATAAGCGTAAGAGTGAAAAAGACTGATTAACTTCCCTTAGCAAGTTAGGCAAACACACAAACGCTACACTTATTGAAAAGAAGACTAAAGCTGATAATGTGGGGCAGGGAAAGTTGTTTACATTGTTACTTCACAGGCAAGCTTAGTAAACAAGTACGTAGACTCTTCTTATGGAGTGAATGAGTGAAAGCGATGAAGGAGCGAAGACATTGACAATCTCTTCCCTTAGTAAGTTAGGCAAGCAGACAAACAACACCTATCGAGAGGTAGACTAAACAGATTTTGGCGTGTGGATATTGCTACTTCATAAAAAGGCTACGTAATGAGCTAGAGTTTGTTAATTACTCCATTAGTTACTCCACTTAATTACTCCATAGATAGGCAAACACAAGCAATGGATATCGAGAGGGAGTCTAAGATTGATTTTGTCGTGTTAAGAAAGTTGTTGGCATCGTTACTCTGTTGATAGACTCAGTAAACAGATACATAAACACTACTTTCTGAGCGGTAGGTTAAAGTTGAGCCTCTCTGTCCTGAAGGGAATGTTGTTTACTCTCTTGCTGAAGGGGAGTGACTGTTAGCACCGGCAAGACACTCGGGCAGTCTTCACTATATTGCCTTGAATGGGACATATTTGTGAGCTATGAAGAATTGATCGTTTGCCAGAATATTCTTTGACAAATTTATGACTCTGTAAAACCGGCTCCCCAGTCTCATGTTACTGTACCTTATATTGAACGAAATGTTGCAGAAAAACCACGAGGCTTCCCACGATGCGACCTCAACCATCATTACATTTCATTACATTTTCTCTCTCATTTTGCTTGCGACCTCCCTTCACTAGCCGCTGTGTTATGGGAAGGCGTGCCCAGTCCTTCACAGCACAGTTCAATGGCCTCAAGCCCGCCTTCAGTGACTATTCTTTACCTGTATCCGCAATAACAGAGACACAGTAACATTAACACAATCTCTCGTTTTAAGGCGGTCGTGAGGTGGTTCTTCGCGGGTGAACTAGACGGCGGGTGACTCTTCCTCGCTCTCACGTTGCTTCATGGCTTCTGTTATTAGCAAGACCAACAAAAAGTCCGCGTTATGCTGTTCTGATAAAAGAAAAAAACAACAAGATGCCAGAAGAGGTCACTTTCGGGTGGAAGAGGTCAATTTCGGGTAGGTTGCTAACAGTCAACCCGGCATCATTTTATTACACACTCGCTGCTTTCGACACTCATAATGACGAGGCCTTCCGTTCACTATGTCATGAGTGAGTGTTAGGAGAGGTCACGGCTCCCTTACCTCACCTAGCTCACCTTTGCTCAATAATTTCTTACTTATTATGTCTTATCTTTTTTTTTCTATTCTTTCTCTTCATTAATTTTTCTTCCTCCATTCTCACTTACATTTGTTTACTAATTATCCCTTCATCTTTTTTTTCTCTAATCCTTCTTTTCATTTACTTTTCTTATCCATTCATGTACTTTTCCTTACTTATAATTATTTCAGCCTTTTCTCTATTCCTTCTCTTCCTTTACTCCTCTTTCTCCATTCCCACTTATTTTAGCTTACTTATAATTATTTCAGCTTTTTGTCTATTCCTTCATTTACTTTTTTTTCCTCCGTTCTCAATTAATTCTGCCTACTTAATATTTTTTTCAGCTTTTTCTCTATTCCTTCTTTTCTTATATATTTTCCCGTCCTTTCTTTCACTCTCCTTACTCTATTACTTTAAAATCACTCCCCATGTCAACTCCACGATGGCGGAGTGGCTAGCGCATCCGATTCACAAAGGTAATGGGTCAGGGTTCGTTCCCCTCTCAAGGCTGGATATTAGATGAAGTGTATTTCTTTCTTTTTATTATTATTATTTTTTTTTTAGCCTTTATCAACCTTACGACTTACACCACACGACTTGTATACCCCCGCTGGGACCTTGATCCTGTTCGTCACGTGACCCCTGCAACCCTGAGTTCGCTCGTTCGTTCGTTCCTTCTCTCTTTTCTTTTTTCTCTTTTTCTTTCTTTTTTCTTACTTCTTTCTTCTTTCTTTTTCATCTCTTTTCTTCTTTTAATTCTTGTCTCTTTTTTCGTTTTCTTCTCTTCTTTCTTTTTCCTTTCTTTTCTCTCGTATTTTTTTTCTTTTCGTATTTTTTCCTTTTATTCTCTCTCTCTCTCTCTCTCTCTCTCTCTCTCTCTCTCTCTCTCTCTCTCTCTCTCTCTCTCTCTCTCTCTCTCTCTCTCTCTCTCTCTCTCTCTCTCTCTCTCACACACACACACACACACACACACACACACCATTCCCCTCCCTCCCTCCCACACTCCCACCATCTCTCCCTCCCCCTCCCTCCCTCTCTCTCTCTCTGCTCCCCCCGCCACCCCCTCTTAATCCCAGGCCACCCACACCGCCGTAATCCCTTCCACCCTTGATAATGGGTCTTCCCTCCCTTCCATTTAGCCCATTGCATCCCCCTCCCTCTGTTTGCCCCGCACTTGACCGCTCTCACACACAACCCCAAGGCACGCTTCCACCTCCTCCTCCTCCTTCTCCTTCTCTCTCTCTCTCTCTCTCTCTCTCTCTCTCTCTCTCTCTCTCTCTCTCTCTCTCTCTCTCTCTTTTGTTGGTTTCTTGCTCTTCCAAATGTTACTTCTTTGTTTGGTCTCCTTGTTACAGTCACTCCGTGTTTATAAGTTCCTCCTCTCCCTTCCTCTCCTCTTCTGTTACTCTCTTTCTTTCCTCCTCTTACCCATCTCTCATTCTCCTCCTCTTCCTCCTCCTCCTCCTCTCCTTCTTCCTCTTTTTTTTCTTTTTCTTCTCCTCTTTTTTCTTCTCTTTTTCTTTTTTTCTTCTTCCTCCTCCTTCTCCTCCTCCTTCAGTCTCCTCCTCTTTTTCCCTTCCGTCTTCCTACGTCTTCTTCCAAATGTAGAGTCGTTGTCATTCTTTCAATTGGCTCTTTTATTTCCCCTTTGTCAGTATTCTTCATCATCTTTCTTATGTGTCCTTCTTCCCCTTTTTCTTTGGGTTATTCTTCTTTTTTCTCGTTCTCGTTTTATTTCTTTTGCTTCTTTGCTTCTTTGCTTCTTTTTTCTTTGTCTTCTTTCTTCTTTTTCTTCTTCTTTTTCTCCAGGTTATTCTTCTTCCCTTTGATAACTTCCACCTCCTCCTCCTCCTCATTACTCTTACTATACTCATATGTAACGTAAGATAATCAACGTATACTTATTAGCGTATATTCATCAGTGTCTATAAATTAACGTGCATTTATTTCTAACGGTGCTGGTATCACTATGTCATTCTCGAGGTTATAGAATTGAAACGTTTACCCGATTTACCATTTCCCATTATTTCTTCCTCCGTTGTGTAAGTTCTTGCCTCTAAATAATAAAAGGTCGTGACTCATTTGTTCCTTTTTTTGTTTCCGTCGTGTTTGTCTTTTTTCGTTTCCGTCGTAAAGGAATCCCCAATTTGTTAACTTTTTTGCTGGTTCATCTTTCCCATATTTTTTCTCTCCCTCTCCAGCAAACCCCGCCTCGTGTAGCTTTCATTAGCCGTGCGTGTCCCTCAGTTCCTCTACCCTCGCCCCTTCACAGAGCCTCATCTCCCTAATGGTAGGTTTTTTCATATATTTTTACTATTTTCCTTGCTCCTCTTCACCTCTTCCTACGAACATCAATCGTTATAAATACTCAAGCTCTTCTCCCATGTTTGTATTCAGTTCTTTATCCTTTATGGTGTTTTCTCATATGTTTTTGCTATTCCCGTTTCTCCCTCAAACCTTTCCCTACAAACATCAATAATTATGAGTACACAAGCTCTTCTTTTATCTCTGTCTATAGGTATCCATTCTCTGTTCTGATCCTCGCTGTTTGTGTAAGAAAAAGCGTTTGCCTACACATCCATTTCATGGCTTTTGTTATCATATTGCGAGCTTAATGCGTATATATGTAGTTCTTGAAATGCTAAACTTCGGTAATCTTTCTTAGTTTTGTAGCCTCCAGTGTGCTACGTGTTAATCGTGCCCTATGATATATATTTTCTAGTACGTCGTAGCCACTGTTTAGTCTACAAATCCTTGAGGTTATAGTCAGAAAACTACACTGGCCTTAGAAAAATAATGAACATAGCAGAAAAGAGCAACGCGAATCGGTACAAGAGAGATGAAAAATCGACTAAATTTCCCACTGATACTTGCATAAAGCACTTTAAGACACACACACACAAAAAAAAGTTCAAGAAAACGTCAAACATCCCAAACAACACTAAAAAAAAAATATATATACATGCAGATAAGCGTATAGAATATCCCCTGTATTCCTGTTTGTACTTCCCAGATGCGGTTCGAGCCACAGGCAGCTGCAGAATACAGTAAAAAAGATCACATTAACTACAAACGTACAGCCAGTAAGACACACGGCGTAAGAAAACCACACAGCACCAGAAAATGCAGCACGAAAGCATAACCCGAAGCGCAGAAATACATGTTGTTGTGCGCGGGGGAATGGTACGTAAGAGATGAAATTACATTTACATCCATTTGGCCTTATGACCGGCGGCGGTACTCCGTTTTTGCCGCGGCGGGGCAGGGCCGGCCGGGGATGATGAGGGCCCGTGCTAACCAGCTCTCGCGCCCACTACGGACCGGCCCCTTGCTTCTTGCCGCCCGCTTCTCACCGCCCGCCGCTCGTCCCTGCCTCGAGGGGCGACAGCTGAGCAAGGGAAAAAAGCTGACTGCATAAGGCAAGGCGTGTACTGTGCGGAGGAGGATGAGCAGGAAAACGGTGAGAGATGTTAAATATGTTAGGTAAGGTGTGATTTGCTGAAGTTAGACGTATGGATGAGAAGGAAAAATGGCTGGGTAAGGAGAGTCGTGGTGTGAACAGTAGCTTGCGAGGGAAGATGAGAAGACGAAAAATATAGAAAAACGTTAGGAAGCTTGGCAAGGTATGGTTCGTAAGAGGTGTGAAGGAGTACCAGAAAAGGGGGCAATATGTGGTTTAGAAACGGTAAAACTATCGAGGAAAGAAGTTAAAAGGTAAAATAATAGAAAACGCAAGGAAAATTGGCACGGTATTGTTTGTAGCCTGGAGAGGTATTATGAGGAGGCAAAATTTGATATTATAATTAAAAAAAAACATATTAAGAGAGACATGACAAGGTAAATTAAGACAAATAGGCAAGGTATACTAGTTTGCAGACTGGAGAAGTATTGAGAAGAGGTAAAAATAATACAACAATGAAGAAGTCTGGAAAACTGAACAAATTAATGGAAAAGAGACCTAAAAATAGACATCAGACAGGCATGAACAGCAAGCCATGAAAACCCAACACTTGAAAGCCACCAAAAAAGTCAAGGAGCCTAAACAAATTAAAGAAAAAGAAAACCTAAAAATAAACATCAGGCAGGCAAGAACCCAACACTTCCAAGCTACAGAAGAATAAAAAAATACTAAAATTAATGGAAATGAGAGACCTAAAACTAAGCATCACACACCCAAACTCACCAAACCATGAACACCCAACACCATGAAAACCCAACACTTCCAAGCTACAGAAGAATAAAAAAAAAACTAAAATTAATGGAAATGAGAGACCTAAAACTAAGCATCACACACCCAAACCCAGCAAACCATGAACACCCAACACCATGAAAACCCAACACTTCCAAGCTACAGAAGAATAAAAAAAACTAAAATTAATGGAAATGAGAGACCTAAAACTAAGCATCACACACCCAAACTCACCAAACCATGAACACCTAACACCAGAGAGCTACAGACAGGCGTAAAATATCACACCTTTTCTCTACAGCAGGGGAGGCAGGCAGCTCAAGGGTAAGACACAAAAAGAGGAACACAAGGCCCGCTAGACACAAGAGAACAGAAGGAGAGGCCAGAAGAGAGGTCAGAAGAGAGAGAAGCTTATTATTACTGAAGTCAGCGCGTATCAAGGAAAGAACACAGAAGGCGGGTTAAGCTAATAATTAAAATCAGCACATTGAGAGCCTTTTGTAAATTAAGATATGAGTTAAGAAGAGAAAACGAGGGAGTATCTTTTAGTCTAACCAAGAGGAAAGAATTTTAAGGAATTGAGAAGATGGGATGAGAAGAGAGAAGAAGAGAGAGGAGAAAAGAGAGGAGAGGAGAGGAGAGGAGAGAATAAACAGGAGTGGAGGGGAGGGAAGACAACATAAGAACATAAGGAGTTTGCAAAAGGCCTATTCTTCCTCCTCCTCCTCCTCCTCCTCCTCCTCCTCCTCGTCTTCCTCCTCCTCCTCGTCTTCCTCCTCCTCCTCCTCCTGCTTTTGTTACTTTTGTTTGAATTTTTGTACTTAACCTCCTCCTCGTTTTCCTATTATCCAGACGTCACCAATCCTCCTCCTCCTCCTCCTCCTCCTCCTCCTGGTCTTCTAAGTTGTTATGAGTTGTAAGTCCTCGGAGATAAATAGAAGGATGACGATGCAGAGGTATTAAGACACGTCCTTTGTGTGTGTGTGTGTGTGTGTGTGTGTGTGTGTGTGTGTGTGTGTGTGTGTGTGTGTGTTTCATTTTCCTATATTCCCTTAACTCCTAAAGGCTTTTCCTGCGTAAGCCTCACCCTCATAATCATTACAGTAACCATCTAAGTGTCTAAAATTTAGCCCTCAATATAATTATCATCATAACTCATTGTAGGAAGAAAGTCAGATCCCACGTCAGACCTTCACGGCTTATCTCACTCCCCGGCTGAAGGAAGTGGGAGAGGAGGAAGAAGTGGAGGAGGAAGAGGGGGAGGCTGGAAAGGGGGAGGTGGGGGGGGGGAAGAGAGATAGAGACGAAGGAAAGGGGGAAGGGATGGAAGTGAGGAAGGAAAGGGGGGTGGGGAGGAAAGATTGAGGATGGAGGGAGGGAAGGAAGAGAAGGAGGAAAGATTGAGGAGAGGAGGAGGGGCTAGAATAGAGGGGAGAGGGAGGGAAGGAAGAGAGGAAGGAGGAATTATGTTTGGGAAATGACTGATGAGAGATACGAGAAAAAAATTAATACATAAATAAATAAATAAAAGATAGTTCAGAGGGAGACCTCCTATAACCTTAAGCTTAACGATTTTCAGTGAGCGTTGAGAGTCCTCGAAAGGAACATATATATGGATAGACAGACAGACAGACAGATAGATAGCCAGATAGAAAGAAAACTCATATATAAAGATTGACACACATACACACACACACACACACACACACACACACACACACACACACACACCATCCCCCAAACGCCATCCTACACAAGAGATATCAAATGGGTTTCAAAAAGTACCCTTCATAGTAAGAGCAAGAAGAACATTAGGGGAAGAAGGAAGAGGAAATCACACACATCTAAACCTTCCCACACACACACACACACACACACACACACACACACACCAGCGATACAAACATGATGACAGGGTGATAGCTAAATGTCAGATGGTGTGTGAGAGAAAGAGAGAAAGGGACCAATAATCTCCAAAAAAGTAGATACCCACGTAAGTAAGAGAGAAATTAAATACAGAGAGATTACAGGAACGTGACAAGTATTCACATTCATATACACCCACATAGAGACTTACACCACTCCCATTCACACACCAAAGACATAGACATATACACCCACATAGAGACTTACACCACTCCCATTCACACACCAAAGACATAGACATATACACCCACATAGAGACTTACACCACTCCCATTCACACACCAAAGACATAGACATATACACCCACATAGAGACTTACACCACTCCCATTCATACACCAAAGACATAGACATATACACCCACATAGAGACTTACACTACTCCCATTCACACACCAAAGACATAGACATATACACCCACATAGAGACTTACACCACTCCCATTCATACACCAAAGACATAGACATATACACCCACATAGAGACTTACACCACTCCCATTCATACACCAAAGACATAGACATATACACCCACATAGAGACTTACACCACTCCCATTCACACACCAAAGACATAGACATATACACCCACATAGAGACTTACACCACTCCCATTCACACACCAAAGACATAGACATATACACCCACATAGAGACTTACACCACTCCCATTCATACACCAAAGACATAGACATATACACCCACATAGAGACTTACACCACTCCCATTCATACACCAAAAGACATAGACATATACACCCACAGACAGACTTACACCACTCCCCTTCACACACCAAAAGACATAGACATATACACCCACAGACAGACTTACACCACTCCCATTCATACACCAAAAGACATAGACATATACACCCACAGACAGACTTACACCACTCCCATTCATACACCAAAAGACATAGACATATACACCCACATAGAGACTTACACCACTCCCATTCATACACCGAAAGACATAGACATATACACCCACAGACAGACTCCACTCTCATCCACCCACAGACGGTATTTATACACCCACAAAGACAGACATATACCACTCCCATGCACCCACAGAAAGACATACACACCCACTTGGACAGACATATAATACTCCCACAGATCCACAGATATATAGGAATACACCCCCACTGACAGACATACACCACTTCAATATACCCATAGACATAGACATATACACCCACATGGATAGACATACACTCATTGACATAGAAGTAAACACATAAACCACTTCCATACACCCACAGAAAGACATTCACTCACATAGAGACGCACACCACTCCCCTACACCCACAAAGACATATTCACTCACATAGAGACATACACCATTTTCCTACACCCACATACACCCACAGAATGACAACCACACCCACTTTGACAGACATACCCCACTCCCATTCACACAAACATAGATATATTCACCCACATAGATAGACACACGAATAGACATGGAAATAAACACGAACATTGGCACATACACCACTCCCCTACACCACAGAAAGACATATACACCCACACTGACAGACATACACCACTCCCATACACCCACAAACATAGACATACGTATATAATCAATTTGACAAACATACATCACTCCCCAACACCCACAGAAAGACATATACACCCACTTGGACATACATATAATACTCCCATAGATACACAGAAATATAGGTATACACCCACACTGACAGACATACACCACTCCCATACACCCACAGACATAGACATAAACCCTCAAAGAAAGACATACACCCACAGACATAGACATGAACCCACAGAGATAGACATACACCCACAGACAGAGACATTAACCCACAGAGATAGACATACACCCACAGACATAGACATTAACCCACAGAGATAGACATACACCCACAGACATAGAAATTAACCCACAGAGATAGACATACACCCACAGACATAGACATTAACCCACATAGATAGACATACACCCACAGACATAGACAAACCCACAGAGATAGACATACACCCACATACATAGACATTAACCCACAGAGATAGACATACACCCACAGACATAGACATTAACCCACAGAGATAGACATACACCCACATACATAGACATTAACCCACAGAGATAGACATACACCCAAAGACATAGACATTAACCCACAGAGATAGACATACACCCACAGACATAGACAAACCCACAGAGATAGACATACACCCACATACATAGACATTAACCCACAGAGATAGACATACACCCACATACATAGACATTAACCCACAGAGATAGACATACACCCACAGACATAGACAAACCCACACACATAAACATAAACCCACATAGACAGACATACACCCACAGACATAGACAAACCCACTGAGACAGACATACACCCAGAGACATAGACAAACCCAGAGACAGACATACATCCACAGACATAGACATAAAGCCACAGAGACAGACATACACCCACAGATATAGACATAAAGCCACATAGACATACACCCACAGACAGACATAAAGCCACAGAGACAGACATACACCCACAGATATAGACATAAAGCCACATAGACATACACCCAAAGACATTGACATAAACACCCACATAGACAGACATACACCACTCCTATACACCCACAAACACAGAGATATACAACCCATATATAAACATACACCACTCCCGCAAGAACACCCACATATATAGAAATACACCGATCCCACAAAAACACCCACATATATAGAAATACACCGATCCCACAAAAACACCCACATATATAGAAATACACCGATCCCACAAAAACACCCACATATAAAGAAATACACCGATCCCACAAAAACACCAACATATATAGAAATAAACCGATCCCACAAAAACACACACATATATAGAAATACACCGATCACACAAAAACACCCACATATATAGAAATACACCGATCCCACAAAAACACCCACATATATAGAAATACACCGATCCCACAAAAACACCCACATATATAGAAATACACCGATCCCACAAAAACACCCACATATATAGAAATACACCGATCCCACAAAAACACCCACATATAGAAATACACCGATCCCACAAAAACACCCACATATATAGAAATACACCGATCCCACAAAAACACCCACATATATAGAAATACACCGATCCCACAAAAACACCCACATATATAGAAATACACCGATCCCACAAAAACACCCACATAGACAGACATACACCACTCCCATACACCCACAGACATAGAAAATTACACCAGAATATACAGACATACAACACTCCCATTCATACACCCAAAGACAAAGACATATACACCAACATAGACATACATACACCACTTCCATACATACACCCACAGACAAACATACACCCACACAGACACATATACACCACTTAGTCCTTGAAAGAGATAAAGAGATGGATAGATAGACAGATTGAGTGGCGGTTGAACAGATAGCCAAATCGATAGAAAACTCATATATAAAAAGTTAAACCCCACCCACCAACTCACTCACACCCACCCACACACACACACACACACACACACACACACACACACACACACACACACACACACATATCAAATGGGTTGCAAAAAGTACCCTTCATAATAGATTCTACAAGGACATTAGGTGGAGAAGGAAGAGGAGATCACACACATCTATACCTTCACACACACACACACACACACACACACACACACACACACACGCGCGCGCCAGCGATACAAACATGATGACAGGGTGATAGCTAAATGTCAGATGGTGTGAGAAGGTGTGTGAGAGAGAAAGGGACCAATAAACAGCAAAAAAGTAGGTATCCATGTAAGTAAGATAAAAATTCAATACCGAGAGATTACAGGATCGTTACAAGTATTCACACACACACACACACACACACACACACACACACACACACACACACACACACACACACACACACACGTATACATCATAACTAACACACACACACACACACACACACACACACACACACACACAAGCCAAGAGATCCACATATACATAATTTTTAATATCTCAGACAGGTGTTGATCGAGAGAGAGAGAGAGAGAGAGAGAGAGAGAGAGACACTCCGGCGAATTGAAGATAGGGGGAGTAAGTGTCAATTTAAGTTCCCCACAAAAAAATAAGCTGCTGGTAGTGGCCAGTACACCTGTGGATCTCCAGCTTGAATTTGAGGGACTCAAGCTGACGCCACGTGAGGAAGTGGAGGTGCTGGGCATCACATATGACTCCAGGCTGACCTTCCGCACGCACATCCAGCAGCTGGCAAGGGCAGCCTCACGGAAGCTGACGTCCCTACGCAGAATCTCCTGGCTGATGGACAGTCGAGGGCGCGAGGTCTTATATAAGGCACAAATCCGATCCTCCCTTGAGTATTCGTGCCTAACGTGGGGGGGAGCTGCCAGTATCCATCTCGCGCTCCTCGACAAGATCCAGGAGAGGGCGTGGAGGATCATCACGGATCGACAACCGGAGCACCTACCGACCCTGCAGATCCTCCAACACCGGCGAGACGTGGCCGGCCTCACCACTCTGTACAAAATACAGCAGGAGGGAGTGGGAGGTGACAGCCAACACCCGGTCAGCGGAGGCGGCACCCACGGCTCTGGTGGTGCAGCGATGCCGGACGACTCACTACCAGAGGCAGTTTATAAACACTTACGTGCATATATGGAACTGTCTCCTTGCGTCCGGTCAGCTGCCTCAGCAGTTCACACACCGGCAACAATATAAACTGTTTTTGAACCAGTGGCTGAACAATTTGTGAACAGGTTAGGCTTTCAGATAGGGGATACCAACTATGTTCCCTTTAGCCTACAAACTAGTGCCGCCATATAATGTAATGTTATAGGTACTAGGCCCTGATGTAACCAAGTGTCTGTGTAAATAAAAAAAAAAAAAAAAAAAAGAGAGAGAGAGAGAGAGAGAGAAACGGGGCCTCGAAGCCGCAAAAAAGTACCCTTCATCAGAGCAGCAAAAGGACATTATTTTTTTTTTTTTTACAACAAAGGAAGCAGCTCAAGGGCACACAAAAAAAGAAAACAATAATAAAAAAAAGCCCGCTACTCGCTGCTCCCAAAAAAGAAACAAAAGAGGTGGCCGAAAGGAAGATCAAACACGGGAGGAGAGGTGTCCTGATACCCTCCTCTTGAAAGAGTTCAAGTCGTAGGCAGGAGGAAATACAGATGAAGGAAGATTGTTCCAGAGTTTACCAGCGTGAGGGATGAAAGAGTGAAGATGCTGGTTAACTCTTGCATAAGGGGTTTGGACAGTATAGGGATGAGCATGAGTAGAAAGTCGAGTGCAGCGGGGCCGCGGGAGGGGGGAGGCATGCAGTTAGCAAGTTCAGAAGAGCAGTCAGCGTGGAAATATCGATAGAAGATAGAAAGAGAGGCAACGTTGCGGCGGAATTTAAGAGTGAGAAGACTATCAGTATGAGGAGGAGAGCTGACAGCGGTCGCCCGTGTGTGTGTGTGTGTGTGTGTGTGTGTGTGTGTGTGTGTGTGGGCTTAGGAGAACTAATGATTATTTACCCCACGTCGGTGCAGGGGTGTGGGCGGCGAGCCGGTCTGTCAGCGGCTGTCAAGAGGGTGTTTCTGGCCTCTCCTGCGACCCCTCCCCCACCAACTCACCTTCTACGCCCTCCCTCCCGATGCTTGGTGGGATAGTGCCCTCAACACCTGTCACGCAGGGCAGCTGGGCAGGCAGGAGGTGCCGAAAATGTATATATATGTGACCTCGTGTGTGTGTGTGTGTGTGTGTGTGTGTGTGTGTGTGTGTGTGTGTGTGTGTGTGTGTGTGTGTGTGTGTGTGTGTGTGTAAGATATTTAATGACCTTAACACCTCCCTTGTGGTTGCGTTAACCTGACCTTCCTCGGCGGGGAAAGCTCCGGGAACAAGATTAGCGCGTGTTGTCGGGAATCAAAACCTTATTCATCGTCCATCCCTTACTATGCTGCAGGACTCACTTTTCAATTAATTAAAAGTTGACGTTAAGGACTCGGTAAATTCTACAACCAATTATAATCAGTGTATTTGGAGGAGGGAGAAGAAATCACACACACACACACACACACACACACACACACACACACACACACACACACACACACACACACACACACACACATATACCTCCCCACACTCAGACATGGACCAACGATATCCACATGATGAGAGCGTGACGTATAAAGAAAGGGCTGGAGGTGGGAGTGAAAGGAATCAAAGGAACAGTAAAAAGTGCCCATCCATCCCACGCCAGGATTACCTCACGACTCCTCTACGATTATGCAGTTGACTCTTCAGCCACTTAGGAATATTACCCCGTGGCATCGTGCTGTATACAAGCCTTCTATTTGCACTGTACTGTCTTAACTACTACGTATCTATGTAATACACTAACAAGCTTGGGTTTCTCCTATGTTTGTTTCCAGAGTGATCAACAAATATATATCACGGGTTGCTTCAGTGAGTAATTTGCCTATATGTGTTTATGTATCTATCTATCTATCTAGCTATCTCTCAGTATCAATGTCCATATCTATCTGTTTATCTAGCTTGTTTTACAGTAAAGGAAGGAGGTAAAGGGTAAAAAAATAAGAGAAGAAAAAGTGGCCAAAATCTATATCTCTATCCATTTATCTATCTATGTTTCTCTCTCTCTCTTTATCTATTTATATATGTGTGCATGTATATAATCAAGTAGCCGCCACCTTGGCCTCCCACGCGCGTCTGCGGCGGGCAGGCGGAGACGCGACCGTCTGGCCTTGCTTCAGTTCGCCAGGCGCAGGCTTTCATTTTACATCTTTTTTCCATATTCACTTTTTTGTGGCCTTGCTTCTTATGGTCGTGTTTTAATGCATCGAGCCTAGTTAGTGCCTGTTTTAGTGTGCGTGTGTGTGTTTGGATAGGGTTAGGATGTGAGTGTGTGTCCTCTGTTGGTAGTGTTTATGCATGTATGTAGTAGTTTGGTGCCCTGTTTTAGTATGTGTCTGCCTGCATGCCTGCCTGCCTGCTGGTCTGCATGTTCGTGTGTGTGTGTGTGTGTGTGTGTGTGTGTGTGTGTGTGTGTGTGTGTGTGTGTGTGTGTGTGTGTGTGTGTGTGTGTGTGTGTCCGGCTGTCTTCTTTTGGTAGTGCTCTTATGCAAGGGAGTCTGGTGCCTGCTTTCGTCTCTGTTTTGTCTGTGTGCTTGTTTTCCTTGCTTGTGTGTTTGTGTGTGTGTGTGTGTGTGTGTTACAGTAGCTGGGTGACTGTCTGTATCTTGGTCTGGCTTTCTGCATTGCTAAATATCTGTTTGTGCTTCTGATTATGAGTGCTTGCTTACCTGTGTGTCTGTCTGTCTGTCGTTTTGCCTGTCTGTATGTCTGGTGGGCTGGTTAGCTTGTTGTCTGTCTACATGTATGACTGGCTGGCTGTTTATTTCTGCTTGTGTCTGTTTGTGGGTTTCGTTCTGTCACTTTCATATATTCAAACTAGAATCACAAACACATTCCAAATCCCTTGTCCTTAAAATCCAACTCTATATGGACTGCCTTAGAGACACACATTTATGCAAGAGATTTTAATGCCACTCTACAAAACATCTTCAGGGCCACTCCTTAAGGTAAAAATACTTAACGTAGATACTTGTGTGTGGATAACCTTGCTTATGTTGCTTCTTTGGCTTAAAAATATATGGAGAGGGTAGGTTTGAGGGGGAGAAGAAATGTGGGAGGGATGAAAATAGATGGAGAAAAGAGGTTAGGAGGGCGAGAAAAACTGTGGGAGGGATGAAAATAGATGGAGAGGGAGGTTAGGAGGGAGAGCAACAATTACGGAGCAAGGAAAGAAGGAATGAGATAGTGGGTGGAGGGAAGGAATTGAATTTGAATATGGAAAAGGGATGAAAAAAGGGGAGGAAGCAAGTAAAGAGGGAGACAGAAGGCAGGAATTAAACTGACAGACTGATTGGATAGCCTTAACTTCTTTTGCATAGGAAGGAAAGGAGGAGGAGGATAAAGTAAATGAGGGAGAGAGGAAAGGGCTAACTGACTGACTGGATGGGTGGGTATAACTTATCTTGCATGGGAAGGAATGAAGAGAAACATGGAAACATGGACTAGCAGGCAGCAGAAAGCCTGTTGGCTCATTACTAGGCTGCCTGCGTTCAGTGATTCAATCAATCCGTTTGCCATAGGAGTGGCTTGCAGGGAAGGATTAAAGCACTTGTGTATCTACTCTTGGGAACGTTCAGTTCACTCCCGATGCAACAAAGTGGCGATCAATGCGTTTCTTGAAGGAGTTGATGGTCTCTGCGCTAACCACTTCTGCAGGAAGGCTGTTCCAGTGGCGAACAACTCTATTCGAGAAATAACTCCTGCCGATGTCGGTATTGCTTCGCTTTGCTTGAATTGTTTTTCCGTTGTTTCTTGTTCTCAGGTTTGTTTGTAGCGTGAAGAGTTTGGAGTGATCAACGTTGCTGAGCTTGTTCAGGTACTTAAAGACTTGTATCATGTCTCCCCGCAGGCGTCTCTTTTCCAACGTGAAGAGGTTGAGTCGCTCGAGTCGCTCTTCATAGGGCTTCGTCCTCAGTGATGGTATCATCTTCGTGGCGCGGCGCTGTACTCTCTCAAGTAATTCAATGTCTTTCCTGTAATTAGGAGACCAGAATTGCACGGCGTATTCCAGGTGGGGCCTTACCAGCGAATTGTACAAGGATAACATAACTCCCGGCGTCTTGTATTCGAAGTTTCTCGATATGAACCCAAGCATTGTATTGGCTTTCTTACAGGCGGACTTGAAGGGTTTTATTTGTTTCAAGTCACTGCTGATGGTGACCCCGAGGTCTCTTTCCTCTTGCACAACATGTAGTGGTTCGCCACCCATGTGGTATGTGTGGTTGCTGTTTCTGGATAAGATATGCATTACTTTACATTTGGCAGTGTTGAAGGACATCTGCCATTTTTCTGACCACCGAGTGATCTGGTCCAGGTCTCTCTGGATAATTTTGCAGTCTGCCGTTGTGAGGGCCTTCCCACCCACCTTTGTGTCGTCGGCAAATTTTGAAAGATTAGATTTCAATCCTAGTTCTAGGTCGTTGATATATATGATGAAAAGTATGGGTCCCAGCACTGACCCCTGTGGCACTCCACTTGTGACCGGGAGCCACTCGGAGGCCTGTCCGTTGAGTACAACTCGTTGTTTTCTTCCAGTGAGCCAGTCTTTGATCCACGCTGTCAGATTGCCGCCTAGTCCCGCCGACTTGAGTTTCTTGAGGAGTCTTTCGTGTGGCACTTTGTCAAAGGCTTTCTGAAAGTCTAGATATATAACATCGCTGGGGATATGATTATCCCAGTTTTCATAGATACCTTGGAAGAAGTCTAATAAATTGGTTAAGCATGAGCGCTTGTTCCTGAAACCGTGCTGAGCATCGGAAATGATGTTGTTGTCTTCAAGGAACCTAACGAGTTTGTCTCTGATGATCTTCTCGAGGATTTTTCCGCCACAGAGGTCAGGCTGATTGGTCCATAGTTTAGGGCCACACTTTTGTCTCCCTTTTTGTAGATCGGAGTTACATTCGCTTGTTTCCAGTCTTTGGGACTTTGTTTTGTTGTAGTGACAGATTGTAGATGGTGGTGAGTGGCTTGAGGATTTGCTGCTTGAGTTCCTTGAGCAGCCTGGGTGACAAGTCGTCGGGTCCGGTAGACTTCTTTGTCTCGAGTTTGTCTAGGTACTTCTTCACATCCCGTTCTTCGAGTGTGCCAATTTCTAGGAAGGAAGGAAAGGAGGGAGGGAGGGAGGAAGTAAATGAGGGAGAGAGGAAGGGGCTGACTGACTGACTGGATGAGTGGGTATAACTTATCTTGCATGGGAAGGAATGAAGAGAAGGAAGGAAGGAAAGGAGGGAGGGAGAGGAACGGAGGGAGGTAGGGAGGCAAGGAGGGGCGTCTGACTGTCTGGTAAACTGGCTGGCTGGCTGACTGACTTGGTTTGGTTATATTGGACGAGGTGAGGGCTATAAATGGGCCTCCCTTTGAGACCGTTTTTGTTTACGCTTTCAAAGGACTGTGGATAGGAGGATGAAGGCCTTTTCTGGTGATTTTAAAGGCAACAAGAGTAAGGAGTGACTGATTTTTGCTTTGGTTATATTAGACAAGTTGAATGCTATAAATGGGCCTTCCTTAGAGAGAGTTTTGTTTACGCTTTTAAAGGACTGTGGATAAGAGGATGAAGGCCTTTTGTGGCGACTTTAAAGGCAATAACAGGGACAAGAATGACTGACTTTTTGCTTTCCTTGTATTAGACAAGCTGAATCCTATAAATGGGCCTTCCTTAGAGATAGTTTTTGTTTACGCTTTGAAAGGACTGTGGATAGGAGGATTGAGGCCTTTTGTGGTTATGTTAAAGGCCATAAGAGTAAGAGGACTGACTGACTTTTGGGATAGGTTATATTAGACAAGTTGAATGCTATAAATGAGCCTTCCTTAGAGATAATTTTGTTTACGCTTTCAAAGGACTGTGGATAGGAGGATGAAGGCCTTTTCTGGTGATTTTAAAGGCAACAAGAGTAAGGAGTGACTGATTTTTGCTTTGGTTATATTAGAAAAGTTGAATGCTATAAATGGGCCTTCCTTTGAGAGAGTTTTGTTTACGCTTTAAAGGACTGTGGATAGGAGGATGAAGGCCTTTTGGTGATTTTAAAGGCAATAACAGGGACAAGAATGACTGACTTTTGTTTTCTTTATATTAGACAAGTTGAATGCTATAAATAGGCCTTCCTTTGAGAGAGTTTTGTTTACACTATCAAAGGACTGTGAATGGGAAGTTAAAGCCCTTCTCTGGTGATTTTGATGGCAATAAGAGTAAAGAGGACTGACTGACTTTTTGGGATAGGTTATATTAGACAAGTTGAATGCTAGAATGCTATAAATAGGCCTTCCTTAGAGAGAGTTTTTGTTTACGCTATCAAAGGACTGTGAATGGGAAGTTAAAGCCCTTCTCTGGTGATTTTGATGGCAATAAGAGTAGAGGACTGACTGACTTTTTGGGATAGGTTATATTAGACAAGGTGAATGCTATAAATGGGCCTTCCTTGGAGTGAGTTTTTGTTTAGGGTTTCCAAGTACTGTGGATGGGAAGATGAAAGCCTTTTCTGGGGATTTTTAAAGCAATAAGAGGGACAAGACTAACTGTTTTTGGGTTTTGTTATACTGGACGAGGTGAATGCTATAAATGGGCCTTCCTTGGAGTGAGTTTTGTTTAGGGTTTCCAAGTACTGAGGATGGGAAGATGAAGGCTTTTTCTGGTAATTTTTAAAGAAATAAGAGGGACGAGACTAACTGTTTTTGGATTTGGTTATATAGGACAAGATTATATAAGACATTTTTTTTTACGTTGTCAAAGTACTGTGGATGGGGAGATGAAGGCTTTTTCTGGTTATTTTGAAGGGACTAAGAGGGACAAGACTGCCTTTCTGACAAACTAAATTTGGTTTTGTTGCATGAACCAGGATTTCAGGGCCATAAAAGGACCATATTTTGAGAACTGCCATGCCCAGACTGCTACGCTTCTAAGGGCGCTGTAGAAGTGGACGGACGCCGTGGAGAAAAAAGAAGAGAAGAGGAGAGAGATAAAGAGACCTGTGACTGCCTGACTAACCGGCTGCCGTGGCTTAGTTATATGGACGGGGTGAAGCCTATGAATGGGACGGGTTTTGAGGGCGCCTACCCACGCCGTTACGCTTCCATAAGGTATTAGAGGGAAAGATGGAAGCCTGGTTTGATGATTTTATGATTATTGGCGTGGATGGGAGATGTGGCGGGGAGGGAGGGAGGAAGGGAGAAGGCGGCGGGTTGAGAGGACACAGCTCGACGAATCGGTCAGTGGCGGTGAATATAAGTAGACCAAGACCAAAATAAGACCCTAGACATACATCGAGACCAGACTTAAGATCAGACTGCCCAATGGTTCCCTTATAAGCGTTTTGTCTATATACTGCATGGTGGAATACTCAGTGTGTGTGTGTGTGTGTGTGTGTGTGTGTGTGTGTGTGTGTGTGTGTGTGTGTGTGTGTGTGTGTGTGTTATTTTTCTTTCCTATTCACTCTTCTTTTCTATTCTCTAGCCTTTCTCTCTCTTCTATTCTTCCTTCTACTCTTCTTTCTATTCTTCCATTCTCCAGCCTTTCCCTGTCTTTCTTTCTGTCTGTCATCTTTTCCTCCCCACTCCAAAATTAATGCCGGGGTCGCATCCAATCAAGGGAGGGCGGCTGAGAGGGAGGGACAGAGGCTGCTTAATGGGCTTACACGGGGATGAATGAGAGGGAGGATGAGGGGGAGGCGAAGGGTAAGGACGAGGAGGGGGAGGCGGGTCAGGATGGGTTGCAAGGGTGGGCGGGGGAGCGGCGTGTGAGGGAAGTAGGATTAGCTTAATGCAGAAGGCGTGACTCCGCGGCATCCTTGGTAGGGAGAAGTGGATGGGATGAAAGGAAGGATGGAATGAAGAGAAGGATGAAGGATTTTTTTGGGGGGGTGTAAAGGCCCCTATTACAAGTTCCCCCTTCATAGGTCCTCCCCTCGAGACCAGTTTCAACGATATCAGTGTGGTTGGAATGAAGGAAAGGATGTTTTTTCAAGGTATATGGGCCCATATTACAAGGTCTCCCTTCCTAGGTTCTTCCTCTGAGACCAATTTCAACGATGTCAGTGTGCCAGAAACAGTTCCCTACAAGCTTTCTCTGAACCATTTAACTAATCTATAACTATATCATACTGTTGTGCTGGAAGCTTCCCCCGGCGACCATAGGCCTCTAGAAGGCTCCCGGAGAAACGAGCAAAGGGGCGGGGAGGAAGGCGAGCCGTCCGCGCCCCACGGGGCGCGGCCAGGCGCCAGGCGGGAAGTGTTGCCAACTCGCATATATTTTTGCTACATGTTCTTGTATGATCTGAAATATACTGTAATATTCTAGACTGTACTGTTCTGGATATATATAGGAGAAGAGGGCGAGAGAGAGTCAGTCCCAGTGATAGTAAGCTAGTGGTAAGTGAAGAGTCAGAGTGAAGTGTACTACTAAGGAAGAATATTAAACTACAGAAGTTGTGCAAAGTGTTTACATATCTCCCTCCCACGGAGTCTCCTGACGGCGACACGGTACCCAAGTAACACGTCCGGCATAACACTGGTGTCAGGAGTGTAGGCATTTGTTTTTCGCCATGGAGACTCGTTCCCAAGCTGCCCAGAGGGACGACATGTTGACTGAACTTTTGGAAGCCTTCAGACTACAGGGGGAGAAACAAGAAAGAGCACAGCAACAACAAGAAAGAGCACTCCAAGAACTCAAGGAACAACAAGAAAGAGCACACCAAGAACTCAAAGAACAACAAGAAAGAGCACAGCAACAACAAGAAAGAGCACAGCAACAACAAGAAGGAACACTCCAAGAACTCAAAGAACAACAAGAAAGAACACTCCAAGAACTCAAAGAACAACAAGAAAGAGCACAGCAACAACAAGAAGGAACACTCCAAGAACTCAAAGAACAGCTAGAAGATCGCTTCACAGGATTACAGCTACAGCTAAAAGCAGTACAAGATGGAAGTGAATCAGTGCGAAGAGAAATGACTGATGTGACCACGAACTTGGGACAACGCCTGATAGAAGTGGAGGAAGAACACACAAATCTTCAACAAGAGATGGAGGTGGTACGGGAGACGACACACAAAGAAATACTAGAAGTAAGTGACAGAGTGAAGGCCCTTGAAGACTGCTTGGCTGGAAACGGACAGCCAGTGCCTGCAGGGGCTAGTTGTACCCAAGATGCTCCTTCTACGCAAGTCCGGGGTAGTTTGAGCCCTGTTTCGCCTGAGTTTACCCCCGCAAGAAGTTCCGCCAGCCCCATGGGTCTGCTGGGTTCGCCTGTTAGAAAGAAGCCTCAGGAGTTTGATGGAAAGGTCTCCTGGGAGGCTTACCGCGCTCAGTTTGAGCTGTTGGCAGCTCGGAACGGATGGGATGACCAAGAGTGCGCGGTACAGCTGGCCACTAGCCTCAAAGGGGCGGCGCTGGAGGTCCTTGCTCAGCTCGACAATGCGACAAAGGGCAGCTACAGCGGGCTGGCACAGGCGCTGGAGCAACGATATGGGACCAAGCACCAGAACGAGCTCTTCAGGGTTAGGTTCAGAACCCGCAACAGGAGGCGCGGCGAGTCTCTTCAGGAACTCGCTCAGGACCTTGAGAGCATGGCGCACAAGGCATACCCAGGTGCCACCCCTGACCTGCTGACGGTTTTGCTGCGTGATCAATTCATCGATGCCCTGGACAGCCCTCAGCTGAAGATACAAGTGAACCAAGCTAAGCCAACATCAATGCAGGAAGCTCTGGCACGTGCCATGGAGTTTGAGTCCTTTGTTAGGTCTAGCTTGTCAAGCTTCAGGGACGACTCGACTTCTGGCTTTAGGGCACGAAAGGGCGCTGTCAGCGACACAGACAGGTTCCAAGGAAAGTGCTGGTACTGCGAGAAGGTTGGGCACAAGGAGAACGAATGCTATAAGAGGAAGAAGGAATATGAAGGTGCCGCTAAGAAGAAGCCCAGGGAAGGACCCAAGTGCTGGACCTGTGGAGAAAAGGGGCACTGGAAGAATGAGTGTCGGAAAAATGTGCCCCCAACGAGGGACCACCACTCGGGAAACTAAGAAGGACTGGTTCACGGGGGCAACGACCAGTCTGTCCTGTACATGCCCCGAAGATATCAGTGTGCAGGAGAACCACCATGACAAGCTGCCAAGTGGAGGGCAAGGTTGACGGAGTGTTGTGGCCTGTGGTCGTCGACACAGGCTCGGAACGCACATTGGTGCGGCCTGACGTGGTGAGTCATCGTCGGCTTCCTAAGACGCCGCATCGACTGTGCGGAGTCACAGGACACTACGCAGAGCTCAGAGGCCCAGTGGACGTGAAGTTTGAGCTCGGAGGAAAGGAAGAGCTCATCTCTGTGTACGTGGCCGACATGGATGACCCCTGCATCCTAGGTATGGATTATCTTGTCTCCCACAGGTGCGAGCTGGACTTCCGCGCTAAGCAGCTGACTGTAAGAGGAAGGAGGGTGCCACTGACGACTGTGAACAAGGAAGACCTGCCAGTGACGGTCAAGCGCACCACCATTATTCCTCCGAGGTCGGAGATGCTGTTACCCTGTCAAATTACGGGTGCCCCCCCGGCTAGCCTGTGTGTGGTAGAGTGGAAGTCGATGCCCGGTAGAAAACGGGGTGATTGTAGGCAGTACTTTGGTAGACCCTGCTGCAGCGGAAGTGCCTGTCGTCGTGGCCAATGTCTCCTTCAGCCCAAAGAAAATAAAACAAGGGACCATGGTGGGGTTGTGCCAAGAGATCGACCAGAAACCAAGAACCTGTGTCTGCAGGAGAACCCTGACGAAGCCCCAGGAGGAGCTGCCTGACTACCTGTGCGACCTGTTTGACAGGAGCTCCAAGTGTCTAGAGGAACCCCAAGTGGAACAGCTCAGGAGCTTCTCGTGAGAAATGCAGATGTGTTTTCCACAGGAGACCTGGACTTGGGGTGTACGGACCTGGTAGAGCACCACATCGACACAGGTAGCCACCGCCCAGTGAAGCAAGCTCCTCGAAGGATGGCACCAGCCCGTCGCAAGGAGATGGATGAGGTAATGGATGATCTCCGGCAACAAGGGTTAATCGAGCGGTCCAGCAGCCCGTGGGCGTCTGCTGTAGTGCTCGTCAGGAAAGGACGGTTCCCTCAGGTGCTGCGTGGACTACCGAGCCCTCAACGATCTCACCATCAAGGATTCATACCCACTCCCACGGATCGACGACACGCTCGACGCCTTGGTGGGCTCCAAGTGGTTTTCAACACTGGATATGAAGTCTGGGTATCACCAAGTCAAAATGGCGGAACAGGACAAAGAGAAAACAGCCTTCTCCTACGGTCAAGGCCTGTGGCAGTTTAAGGTCATGCCCTTTGGCCTGTGCAACGCGCCGGCCACGTTTGAGCGGCTGATGGAGAGGGTGCTGGAGGGACTTCACTGGAAGACGGCACTCATCTACCTCGACGACGTGATTGTCTTTGGCCAGACCTTCGAGCAGGAGATGGAAAGGCTATCAGAGGTTTTCGCCCGGTTTAGAGCTGCACACCTGAAGCTCAGCCCGAAGAAATGCTGTCTGTTCCAAAAGGAGGTCCAATACTTGGGACACATCGTGAGCGAGGCTGGAGTACGCACTGATCCTGAGAAGGTGGCTGCGGTAAGGGACTGGCCGACACCCACCAACGTGAAGGAGCTGCGGAGCTTCCTCGGTTGTGCTCATACTACCGCAGGTTTGTGAAAGGCTTCGCTACGATTGCTGCACCACTGCACCTCCTGACGAAGAAGGGGCGCAAGTTTGAGTGGACAGCGGAAACTCAGGTTGCCTTTGAGAAGCTCAAGGAGGCCCTCATCAGCTCGCCCGTACTCACCTACCCAGACCCCTCTAAGCCTTTTATACTGGATTGTGATGCCAGTGATGAGGGGATTGGTGGAGTGCTGTCCCAGGCATGTGCCGACATGGAACGGGTTGTGGCCTACTTCAGCAAGAAGCTCACCCCAGCCGAGAAAAACTATTGCGTGACCCGGAAAGAACTCCTGGCAGTAGTCAAGAGCCTTGACTTTTTCCATGCTTACCTGTACGGTGCAACTTTCACCATCCGCACGGATCACGCTGCATTGCGGTGGCTGAAGTCACTGAAAAACCCTGAGGGCCAGCTTGCTCGCTGGATAGGTAAACTAGAGCAGCATCACTACACTATTGTGCACCGATCTGGACTAACACACGGTAACGCGGACAGCTTGAGCCGGCGCCCATGCCTACCGGAGTGTCAACATTGCCTCCAGAGGGAAAGCGTCCAGAATATGTGCCGCCGCACTACAGTGGAACAGACAGCGGAGGTGCCATGGGAAGACTTGGGAAAACTGCAGCGGGAGGACCGAGATCTGAGACCAATTATGGAGTGGCTGAGTCAGTCGTCAACGCGACCTGGGTGGGAAGTAATCTCGAGAGAAAGCCCTACCACCAAGAATTACTGGACTCAGTGGGACACTCTTCGGATAGACGACGGGGTGTTGCAGCGACGCTGGGTCTCTCATGATGGTCTTGACCACTACTGGTCCACGGTGTTACCTGTGAAGTCCCGGGAAGGCGTCTTGAAAGAAATGCACGACAACATCACCAGCGGACACCTTGGGGTAAAGAAGACACTGAGTCGCCTGCGCCAAAGGTTCTACTGGGTTGGCATGAGGAAGGACGTGGAAGAATGGTGTCACGCGTGTGAGGTGTGCTGTGCAAAGAAGGGCCCCAAGAAGCGTCACCGTGCCCCACTGCAACTATACCAGGTTGGAGCCCCCATGGAACGGGTGGCAGTGGATATAGCAGGACCCTTGCCTCTGACGACGAACGGAAATAGGTACATCTGTGTCACAATGGATTACTTCACCAAGTGGCCGGAAGCCTACGCCATCCCTGACCAGGAAGCCACTACCATCGCCAAGGTTTTGGTGGAGTTCTTCTGTCGCTTCGGTGTGCCTAACGAGCTCCATTCCGACCAGGGAAGGAATTTTGAGTCAACAGTCCTTGCTGAGTGCTGCAAGCTTCTGGGTATCAAGAAGACCCGGACCACCCCTCTGCACCCACAGTCAGATGGAATGGTGGAGAGGTTTAATTGGACGTTAGGCCAGGAGTTGGCCAAGCAGTGCAACAATGATCAGTCTTCATGGGATCAGAAGCTGCCTGCGCTTCTCATGGCCTACAGGTCTGCCGCCCACGAGACTACGGGTATTCACCGGCAAAGCTGATGTTTGGACGTGAGCTGCGATTGCCGGTGGACCTACTGACAGGAAGGCCTCCTGGGGAAAGCCTTCCAAGGGACGCCTCCAGTTTTGCCCGTCAACTAGAGGAACGGCTGGAAGAGGTGCACCATCAAGTCCGAGGTGCCTTGAAGTTCTCCGGGGAGGCCATGAAGCGCGGTTACAATATGAGGGCAAGCCACGTTGACTTCAAGGAAGGAGACCGAGTCTGGCTTTACAACCCGCAGAGGAAGAAAGGACAGTCTCCGAAGTTACAGAGCCCCTGGGAAGGCCCTTACACTGTGCTAGAACGCCTCTCCGACGTAACTTACCGAATCCGGAGAACGGAAAAGACCAAGCCGAAAGTTGTCCACGTCAACCGCCTATGGAGGTACCACGGTCCGGGAAACTACACCTGGAACAACTACAGACACCCACCAGCCGACGAAAACGCAAGGGACGTCCAGGACCGAGAGGAGGTCGACGACGACGTAGGCCTCCTGGCCCTTTCAGCCGAGGGAGATAACCTCCCGGCTTCGGCAGATGTTCCAGGGACACCCCAAGAAGCGGACGACGACGAGGCGCACCAAGAGACAGACGCGCAGGAGGCAACGAACAGAAGACAGAGACAACGCAGGCGTCCACAGCGATACGACGATTATTATGTTTTTGATTAATTCTCTTATGTTTGTACATAGTTAAGTGTGTGATCGGGACGATCACAATTATGAGGGGGGGATAGTGTTGTGCTGGAAGCTTCCCCCGGCGACCATAGGCCTCTAGAAGGCTCCCGGAGAAACGAGCAAAGGGGCGGGGAGGAAGGCGAGCCGTCCGCGCCCCACGGGGCGCGGCCAGGCGCCAGGCGGGAAGTGTTGCCAACTCGCATATATTTTTGCTACATGTTCTTGTATGATCTGAAATATACTGTAATATTCTAGACTGTACTGTTCTGGATATATATAGGAGAAGAGGGCGAGAGAGAGTCAGTCCCAGTGATAGTAAGCTAGTGGTAAGTGAAGAGTCAGAGTGAAGTGTACTACTAAGGAAGAATATTAAACTACAGAAGTTGTGCAAAGTGTTTACATATCTCCCTCCCACGGAGTCTCCTGACGGCGACACGGTACCCAAGTAACACGTCCGGCATAACAATACATTTACTTTCTTGACGACAATCTGAGCATCTTGGCGTACGTTTCCCTCGCCACACGCACACGCACACCCACCCACACGCATTCTATGTATTACAATGAGCATGATCCTCTGCCTACGGATAAGCATCTAGGAAAAGGAGCTACAAATGATGATCAAGATAATTCGACACCTTATTTCGTCTCGGGCCTGAGCGTTCCTTTCGTAATCCCGAGTTGGCGGCGTACTGCTGCCAGGCCAGAGCCGGCGTGTGAAATATGGTCTAAGCGGACGTGAAATTAAAAATAAAACCTAACTTGGATTTATAAAAAGACGACGTGCACGGGGAACGAGGCGGATGCAAGGCTGCCTCATGCCACAAAGAAGGAAAATTTGGAAAGAAAAGACTTCCATGAATACAAGATGAGCACAACAGACAGGTTGCTCGGCCACGTTTTCAGGGGAACACAAAATCAGAGGAGCTGTTATAACACAGTGAAAAATCTCGAAATATGTGGCGCGCATTTCGAGAACACAGATACTGAAAAGACCACGAGGCATACTGCGTCTTACCGGCGACCGGGTGCTGAACCGTGTGATTACTCTAGCGCAAATACCCCAAGATAAAAATAATTGCACCCCAGGTATGTGGAGTTCAAAGAGAGCGGTAAACCATTTGCGAGCTGCTGTTCAGTTACGAGTAGATAATACCCGACATCTCTTTGTAAAGGAGAGGCTGAAATACGCCGATAGAGACATCACAGCATTTGGTATATAAACAATAAAATCCTACAACATGCAGCTACTATAAATGTATACCATAAATTAAGCTACATTTTGCTAAGAAGATAATTAATATGTTTGATGTACCTATTAATGCGTATAAGTGTCTAATAAAGACCTTGTAGTGAAAGAGGTTTGGTATAATGATATGGTCGGAACTGATGTCAAGGGAATGGCCCAGGAGGAGAGGGATCGTAATATGGGCTCAGGTCTCTTCGAGCAAAAACCTGCGCCCGTACAATTATTAATGCTCACCCTACAATTTGCCTTTCGCTTTAGCCATGAGCCCAACCACAGTCATCACATAGTTGTCATTAGTCATTTTCCCTCGTATCGCCTTTTTTCGAGTCTTCAGTCATCTTCCTTTAAAACTCCGACCACTAACGCGGACTGTACTCCTTAAGATTAACAAATGTAAAATAGTTTGTTCATGAAAAAAAATATCTATTGTGAAGGAACGCGGATCCAAAGGCCTTTTTATTTATTTTTGATTTTTAGGCACCCTTGTGAAGGCGGGATGTTGTTGGGGCAGTCGGCGCAGCGTTTTCTCAAGCAATGTGTTCATCAAAAATCCCCTCTATCATAATGAGCAAATTTCCCTGTCTTCCAGTCCCTTACCATTCACACTACTTTCCCATTGAAAAGCTATACAGTGAAAATCTGATGTTTTTTTTTTTAACGACCTCCATTCTGAAGGAACTGTGTTGTGCAAGACAGCTTCTGTCTTGCATAAAACAGGCCATTAGCCCCGACCTCGCTAGTGGCTGTGCTCACCAACCAACTTCACATATATTAATGTTATCATTTGTACGACCTCACCGTAGTGTCGCAGAAACGTAGTGTTTTGATTTTCTTCTCCCCTCCTTCTGTTCTTACATGCCTTCCTCAGGTTATGGTTAAAAAAAACATTCCATAAAGGAAATTATAAGTTCGGGGAAGTCTCGAGTCTCGCGGGTAGTTCCTTGATAAGTTAAAGCTGTACAGGGGCCTTGTCCGCCCTCGTATGGAGTATGCATCTCATGTGTGGGGGGGCTCCACTCACACAGCTCTTCTGGACAGAGTGGAGGCTAAGGCTCTTCGTCTCATCAGCTCTCCTCCTCATACTGATAGTCTTCTACCTCTTAAATTCCGCCGCAATGTTGCCTCTCTTTCTATCTTCTATCGATATTTCCACGCTGACTGCTCTTCTGAACTTGCTAACTGCATGCCTCCCCCCCTCCCGCGGCCCCGCTGCACCCGACTTTCTACTCATGCTCATCCCTATACTGTCCAAACCCCTTATGCAAGAGTTAACCAGCATCTTCACTCTTTCATCCCTCACGCTGGTAAACTCTGGAACAATCTTCCTTCATCTGTATTTCCTCCTGCCTACGACTTGAACTCTTTCAAGAGGAGGGTATCAGGACACGTCTCCTCCCGCATTTGATCTTCCTTTCGGCCACCTCTTTTGTATCTTTTTAGGAGCAGCGAGCAGCGGGCTTTTTTTATTATTGTTTTCTTTTTTTGTGTGTGCCCTTGAGCTGCCTATTTGTTGTAAAAAAAAAAAAATGATAATCAACATGATCCTCCGCCTTGGAGAAAGCCCGCAGCGTTCCTTTCGTAATCCCGAGTTGGCGGCACATTGCTGCCGAGCCAGAGCCGGCGTGTGAAATATGGCCTAAACGGACGTGAAATTAAAAAGAAAACCTTACTTGGACTAATAAACGGATAACAAAGCACAACGAAGGGAAGTGTAAAAGATCACTTCCATGCATACGAGATATGAAGAACTGGCGGCTCGGGCGCATTTTGGATCACTTAAGTTACCCATCCTTCAATGCCTTACTCCCCCCTAACTTAGCACCTTGAAAAGCTATATAGTGAATACACGATTTACTATTTCTTAACGACCTCCATTCTCAAGGAACTGTGTTGTGAAAGGCACCTTCTGTCTCTCACAAAACAGGCCATTAGCCCCGGCCTCGCCAGTGGCTGTGCTCACCAACCAACTTCAGATTTTTTTTTTCGTTTCTACGACTTAAACGTGGTGTCCTATTTGAGTAGTGCATGTTTTGATGTTTTGCTTCGCCTCCTCCTCCTCCTCCTCCTTCTCCTCCTCCTCCTTCTCCACGCATTTTTAATAAATATTCAAATTTTCATTATAAAAAAAAGCCATTTCCGAGTGGTTCCGACCCACCTTGATAATATGACTCTGAACGATAACTAACATAGCATTATAGTCTAGGCGGACGTGAAATTAAGGCGATAACATTACATGGATTCATAGAACGAGCGACTGATATAATATGATGTCAAGCTCTAAACGGACTTAAAATAAAAACCTCCGGCTCACATTCACTCTACCTTATTTTTCCCTCTTCCATTCTTTTCGTTTTTTCCGTCCCCTTTCTCCATTCTACTATTTCATTCCCTTCTCACCTCTTCCCTTCCACCCTCCCTCTGCTGCTTATACTCCCTCTTTTCCCTCTCCCTTATATCTTCCCTACTTTGATATATAGAACCGACCTATGAAATACGAGCGTGATGTAAGCGGACGTAACATTCAGAAAACCTAACTTGGATCAACCACGATATATAACCTAACAACGTACAAGTCAAAATTAACCCCCCCCCCCCCCCCATGCATAAAGAGCAGAACTAGCCGCTCGGACACAGAGAGAGAGAGAGAGAGAGAGAGAGAGAGAGAGAGAGAGAGAGAGAGAGAGAGAGAGAGAGAGAGAGGAAGCATGTTAATAGCCATATAGTAGAGCTTTATTATAAAAACCATTACTATTGCCATTACTATTACTGCTATTGTATTTTCTAGGAGGGAATATGACATGTGAGCAATTGTGTTTACTTTTATAGACATGCAGCTGGATTATATAAGTGATAGTAGTAGTAGTAGTAGAAGTAGGAGTGGGAGAAGAGTAATATAGTAGTAGTGGTAGTGGTAATAGTAGTAACAGTAGTAGTAGTAGTAGTAGTAGTAGTAGTAGTAGTAGTAGTAGTAGTAGTAGTAGTAGTAGTAGTAGAAGTAGGAGTGGGAGAAGAGTAATATAGTAGTAGTGGTAGTGGTAGTAGTAGTAGTAGTAGTAGTAGTAGTAGTAGTAGTAGTAGTAGTAGTAGTAGTAGTAGTAGTAGTAGTAGTAGTAGTAGTAGTAGTAGTAGTAGTAGTAGTAGTAGTAGTAGTAGTAGTAATAGCAGAATCATCAAAATCACTTCCATCATCATCATCAAGTAACAATAATCGTGTGAGCGTGAGTGTGTGTGTGTGTGTGTGTGTGTGTGTGTGTGTGTGTGTGTGTGTGTGTGTGTGTGTGTGTGTGTGTGTGTCTCTGTGTGAGTGCATAATCCGCGATGCACACCTGCTTTTGTTGATTTATATATAATGTGTGTGTGTGTGTGTGTGTGTGTGTGTGTGTGTGTGTGTGTGTGTGTGTGTGTGTGTGTGTGTGTACAGAAAAATAACTTCATATATAAAATGTTTCTCTTCTATGCTGATTAACTCTCCTCCTCCTCCTCCTCCTCCTCTCGCCACAGCCTCCCGCCAGGTGATGTGACAGGTGAGTGGCGGCCGTCAAACACACACACACACACACACACACACACACAAGTCGCGCATAACAGAACACAGCATTTCGGCGAATATATATTTTATTTTACTTTATCTTATTTATTTGTGTATCTGCGTGTTTGAGAGAGAGAGAGAGAGAGAGAGAGAGAGAGAGAGAGAGAGAGAGTGGAAAGAGTGGAAAGCCAACATTATAAAAGGAGGAATTAAGTGGTAAAACAAGCTATTGGCAAAGGTGACGGAGGAGGAGGAGGAGGAGGAGGAAGGCACTGTTACCACCACCCTCACTAGCTGTCATTTTCCCGCTGTGCTTCTCTCTCTCTCTCTCTCTCTCTCTCTCTCTCTCTCTCTCTCGATGGTCAGGCATTTTAGGGGCTGCGAAGGCTGAGGTGACACGCCGTAAAATTTAAGGTCCCGTGGCTACTCCGGCTGCTGATGCTGATGATGATGATTATAAGATGCCCCGCCCTTTTATCTCCCCTGTTATCCCTTCCTCTCTTCACACTGCTCTCCTTTATTTATCTTTCTTTTCTCCCCAATCTTTCTTTCCTTCTTCCCTTCCTCTTTCTCATCTCTTTCTCTCTCCCTCCTTTCCCTTCTGTCTGCCCTGCTCTCCCTCTCCATTCTTATTTTCTTACTTCCCTTCCTCTTTTTCCCATCTCTCTCTCTCTCCCTACTTTCCTTTCTGTCTGCCCTGCTTCTCACTCTCCATTCTTTTTTTCTTCTTTCCCTTCCTCTTTTTCCCATCTCTCTCCCTCTTTTCTGTCTGCCCTTCTTCTTACTCTCTATTCTTCTTTTCTTCCTTCCCTTCCTCTTTTTCACATCTCTCTCCCTCCTTTTCTTTCTGTCTGCACTGCTTACTCTCTATTCTTCTTTTCTTTATTGTTTTCCTTTCCCTCTTCCCTTCTTCCTTTTCTTTGTTCCTTCCTTACTTTTCATCTTCTAGTTGTCCTTCCTTCCAGTCTTCTCTCCCTCCACACAGCCCTCCTTTCCTTCATCTCTTCCTCCCTTCCTTACTTCTCATTCTTCCTCTCATGTTTTCCCCAACGATCTTTGATTTTAGCTTATCGGAGGACCAGTTGGTTCGCTACCCAGACTTCTGTTCTGAAGACATCGGTTCGATTCCCGGCACTCAGTGATGTACATTTCGAAATATTTTATTGCGATCATTTTGTAATAAATAATGATAATATTATAATTATCTTTATTATGAGAGATATTGTTGTTATTGTTACTCCTTCACATTGCAATAGTCACCATTACTATCAGGCATGGCAGCGGCGGGGCTCATGGGAAGGCTTGGGCCGCGCATTGCGGCAAAATTACCATAACTGGGGCCTTCATGAAAATGCCCAAATATTTAAGCGTCATGTTTTTTTGTAAATTCACCACAGTTTTGGTCATTTCTCAAAATGACCGGGCATATTGCAAAATAAATAGCTCCTCAAAATGACTGTAACATAAACATTAATGGCATAAAATCATATTTTTCAGGATTTTAATGTTTTTTCTGGCATTTGTGATTAGATAATATGCTCACTGCGTGTGTGTGTGTGTGTGTGTGTGTGTGTGTGTGTGTGTGTGTGTGTGTGTGTGTGTGTGTGAAAAATAGAGAAAGAGATCAAGCACTCAAGCCTCACCTAATGGCCACACAGCGCGTGTGTTTCCTGTGAAGGCTCACGTAGGCACGTTCTATACTCTTCTCAGGCTGCCGTAGTTAAGTATTTTACTATTAATGATTACGTCAGAATTAGACATTAGTATTCCTCTTCCTTGCACAATGCATACAAGATGAACATTTGTAACTCATGATGGCGTCCCATATTTTAGTCCCGCGTATGGGTATTTCCTTCTTTTTTCTTGCATATTTACTGTTTATTACTGATTTTATGCCTCAGCCAACGTTTTCCCGCACTCCACCGCAGTGGCAGCCACACGGAAGCTTGAGGCGACAACGTGTCGTGATTTGTGTCAAGGCAGCGTTCTGTGTGACATCAGGTTTATATTGATTTTATCAGTCTGTGAGAAATTAGCAGAGTAGCGTAATCGGTAGCGCGCTGGTGCCTCCAGAGGCCGTGGATCGAAGCCACGCTCTGCTTCTTTTACGAATGTTCTTATTTTCGAGAAACTGTAACAACGCAGTGAGAAATATCGAAATGTACACCACTGGGCGGCGGAAATCGAAAAAAAAAGCCAAACGATCTTTGATTTTAGCTTATCGGAGGACCAGTTGGTTCGCTACCCAGACTTCTGTTCTGAAGACATCGGTTCGATTCCCGGCACTCAGTGATGTACATTTCGAAATATTTTTATTGCGATCATTTTGTAATAAATAATGATAATATTATAATTATCTTTATTGTTATGAGAGATATTGTTGTTATTGTTACTCCTTCACATTGCAATAGTCACCATTACTATCAGGCATGGCAGCGGCGGGGCTCATGGGGAAGGCTTGGGCCGCGCATTGCGGCAAAATTACCATAACTGGGGCCTTCATGAAAATGCCCAAATATTTAAGCGTCATGTTTTTTTGTAAATTCACCACAGTTTTGGTCATTTCTCAAAATGACCGGGCATATTGCAAAATAAATAGCTCCTCAAAATGACTAACATAAACATTAAAGGCATAAAAATCATATTTTTTCAGGATTTTTAATGTTTTTTTCTGGCATTTGTGATTAGAGAATATGCTCACTGCGTGTGTGTGTGTGTGTGTGTGCGTGTGTGTGTGTGTGTGTGTGTGTGTGTGTGTACAAGAGTGTAAGAGAGCAAGCACGCAAGGGGCTCCTAATGGCCACTCAGCGCGTGTGTTTCCCGTGAAGGCTCACGTAGGCACGTTCTCTACTCTTCTCAGGCTGCCGTAGTGAAGTAATTTACTATGAATGATTACGTCAGAATTAGACATTAGTATTCCTCTTCCTTGCACAATGCATACAAGATGAACATTTGTAACTCATGATGGCGTCCCATATTTTAGTCCCGCGTATGGGTATTTCCTTCTTTTTTCTTGCATATTTACTGTTTATTACTGATTTTATGCCTCAGCCAACGTTTTCCCGCACTCCACCGCAGTGGCAGCCACACGGAAGCTTGAGGCGACAACGTGTCGTGATTTGTGTCAAGGCAGCGTTCTGTGTGACATCAGGTTTATATTGATTTTATCAGTCTTTTAGAAATTAGCAGAGTAGCGTAATCGGTAGCGCGCTGGTGCCCTCCAGAGGCCGTGGATCGAAGCCACGCTCTGCTTCTTTTACGAATGTTCTTATTTTCGAGAAACTGTAACAACGCAGTGAGAAATATCGAAATGTACACCACTGGGCGGCGGAAATCGAAAAAAAAAGCCAAACGAGCTTTGATTTTAGCTTATCGGAGGACCAGTTGGTTCGCTACCCAGACTTCTGTTCTGAAGACATCGGTTCGATTCCCGGCACTCAGTGATGTACATTTCGAAATATTTTTATTGCGATCATTTTGTAATAAATAATGATAATATTATAATTATCTTTATTGTTATGAGAGATATTGTTGTTATTGTTACTCCTTCACATTGCAATAGTCACCATTACTATCAGGCATGGCAGCGGCGGGGCTCATGGGGAAGGCTTGGGCGCATTGCGGCAAAATTACCATAACTGGGGCCTTCATGAAAATGCCCAAATATTTAAGCGTCATGTTTTTTTGTAAATTCACCACAGTTTTGGTCATTTCTCAAAATGACCGGGCATTTTGCAAAATAAATAGCTCCTCAAAATGACTGTAACATAAACATTAATGGCATAAAAATCATATTTTTTCAGGATTTTTTATGTTTTTTTCTGGCATTTGTGATTAGAGAATATGCTCACTGCGTGTGTGTGTGTGTGTGCGTGTGTGTGTGTGTGTGTGTGTGTGTGTGTGTGTGTGTGTGTGTGTGTACAAGAGAGCAAGCACGCAAGGGGCTCCTAATGGCCACTCAGCGCGTGTGTTTCCCGTGAAGGCTCACGTAGGCACGTTCTCTACTCTTCTCAGGCTGCCGTAGTGAAGTAATTTACTATGAATGATTACGTCGGAATTAGACATTAGTATTCCTCTTCCTTGCATAATGCATACAAGATGAACATTTGTAACTCATGATGGCGTCCCATATTTTCGTCCCGCGAATGGGTATTTCCTTCTTTTTTCTTGCATATATACTGTTTATTACTGATTTTATGCCTCAGCCAACGTTTTCCCGCACTCCACCGCAGTGGCAGCCACACGGAAGCTTGAGGCGACAACGTGTCGTGATTTGTGTCAAGGCAGCGTTCTGTGTGACATCAGGTTTATATTGATTTTATCAGTCTTTTAGAAATTAGCAGAGTAGCGTAATCGGTAGCGCGCTGGTGCCCTCCAGAGGCCGTGGATCGAAGCCACGCTCTGCTTCTTTTACGAATGTTCTTATTTTGGAGAAACTGTAACAACGCAGTGAGCAATATCGAAATGTACACCACTGAGCGGCGGAAATCGAAAAAAAAGGCCCAACGATCTTTGATTTTAGCTTATCGGAGGACCAGTTGGTTCGCTACCCAGACTTCTGTTCTGAAGACATCGGTTCGATTCCCGGCACTCAGTGATGTACATTTCGAAATATTTTTATTGCGATCATTTTGTAATAAATAATGATAATATTATAATTATCTTTATTGTTATGAGAGATATTGTTGTTATTGTTACTCCTTCACATTGCAATAGTCACCATTACTATCAGGCATGGCAGCGGCGGGGCTCATGGGGAAGGCTTGGGCCGCGCATTGCGGCAAAATTACCATAACTGGGGCCTTCATGAAAATGCCCAAATATTTAAGCGTCATGTTTTTTTGTAAATTCACCACAGTTTTGGTCATTTCCCAAAATGACCGGGCATTTTGCAAAATAAATAGCTCCTCAAAATAACTGTAACATAAACATTAATGGCATAAAAATCATATTTTTTCAGGATTTTTCATGTTTTTTTCTGGCATTTGTGATTAGAGAATATGCTCACTGCGTGTGTGTGTGTGTGTGTGCGTGTGTGTGTGTGCGTGTGTGTGTGTGTGTACAAGAGTGTAAGAGAGCAAGCACGCAAGGGGCTCCTAATGGCCACTCAGCGCGTGTGTTTCCCGTGAAGGCTCACGTAGGCACGTTCTCTACTCTTCTCAGGCTGCCGTAGTGAAGTAATTTACTATGAATGATTACGTCAGAATTAGACATTAGTATTCCTCTTCCTTGCACAATGCATACAAGATGAACATTTGTAACTCATGATGGCGTCCCATATTTTAGTCCCGCGTATGGGTATTTCCTTCTTTTTTCTTGCATATTTACTGTTTATTACTGATTTTATGCCTCAGCCAACGTTTTCCCGCACTCCACCGCAGTGGCAGCCACACGGAAGCTTGAGGCGACAACGTGTCGTGATTTGTGTCAAGGCAGCGTTCTGTGTGACATCAGGTTTATATTGATTTTATCAGTCTTTTAGAAATTAGCAGAGTAGCGTAATCGGTAGCGCGCTGGTGCCCTCCAGAGGCCGTGGATCGAAGCCACGCTCTGCTTCTTTTACGAATGTTCTTATTTTGGAGAAACTGTAACAACGCAGTGAGCAATATCGAAATGTACACCACCGAGCGGCGGAAATCGAAAAAAAAGGCCCAACGATCTTTGATTTTAGCTTATCGGAGGACCAGTTGGTTCGCTACCCAGACTTCTGTTCTGAAGACATCGGTTCGATTCCCGGCACTCAGTGATGTACATTTCGAAATATTTTTATTGCGATCATTTTGTAATAAATAATGATATTATAATTATCTTTATTGTTATGAGAGATATTGTTGTTATTGTTACTCCTTCACATTGCAATAGTCACCATTACTATCAGGCATGGCAGCGGCGGGGCTCATGGGGAAGGCTTGGGCCGCGCATTGCGGCAAAATTACCATAACTGGGGCCTTCATGAAAATGCCCAAATATTTAAGCGTCATGTTTTTTTGTAAATTCACCACAGTTTTGGTCATTTCTCAAAATGACCGGGCATTTTGCAAAATAAATAGCTCCTCAAAATGACTGTAACATAAACATAAATGGCATAGAAATTATATTTTTCAGGATTTTTTAATGTTTTTTTCTGGCTTTTGTGATTAGAGAATATGCCCACTGCGTGTGTGTTTGTGCGTGTCTGTGTGTGTGTGCGTGTGTGTGTGTGTGTGTGTGTGTGTGTGTGTGTGTGTGTGTGTGTGTGTGTGTGTGTGTGTGTGTGTGTGTGTGTGTGTGTGTGTGTGTGTGTGTGTGTGTGTGTGTGTGTGTGTGTGTGTGTGTGTGTGTGTGTGTGTGTGTGTCTCTCTCTCTCTCTCTCTCTCTCTCTCTCTCTCTCTCTCTCTCTCTCTCTCTCTCTCTCTCTCTCTCTCTCTCGTATTGACAGAAAAACGATAAATTTTCAAAAGCTGTTTGGGTACAAACTCGTGACGAGAGAGAGAGAGAGAGAGAGAGAGAGAGCGGTCATCCCTTCTGTTGTTATGTTCATCCTTCTCTCTCTCTCTCTCTCTCTCTCTCTCTCTCTCTCTCTCTCTCTCTCTCTCTCTCTCTCTCTGTGTAACCTTGAAACACTTCCTTAAATTCCTTTACATAAGCCTCCTCCTTCTCCTCCTCTAAATGTCCTTGTGCAAAGTCATGCACATTGGCGCCAGAAAGAGTAACCATGCATACATCATGAATGGGAAACCTCTGCAGGCGATGCAGGCATAATTATATCAAAGCCAACAGCCCAGCACTATGCTCGGGTTCATAGCGAGGAAGTTCGAGTGTAAAACCCCAGACGTGATGCTGACCTTGTATAATTCCATTTTAGGATCGCACCTCGAGTATGCAGTACAGTTCTGTCTCCTAATTACAGAGAGGACATTGTTTTACTGGAAAGGATTCAACGACGCGCCACGAAGATGATTCCAACCTTAAGGGTTCAACCGTATGAGGAAGTATTTAAGCGACTCAATCTCTTTACATTGGAGAAAAGACGCCTACGAGGGAATAAGATTCAAGTCTTCAAGTACCTAAGAAAAGTCAATAACGTCGATTACTCCAAATTCTTTGAACTGCAAACCATCTCAAGAACTACAAGTAACGGTTTACCCATTCAGTCGAGTCGATGTAACACAGACATTTGAAGGAGTTTCTTTTCAAACCGAGTCATCCGCCACTGGAACAATCTTCCCTCAGAAGTGTAAATGCGAAAGTCATCAACTTCAAAAATCGAGTCGACCGTCATTTCGTTGCGTCAGGAGTAAAAAGAATATCGAGGTGCTTCCATCTGCTCCCGAGGTCCAGAGTGGCTGCCGAGCAGATTGATTCACAAAAGCGGGCAACCTCATAATGAGCCAATACATATATGGCCAATAGTTTTCTGTTGCCGGCATTTCCATGTTTCCTCCTCCTTCCCTTCTCTTAAAAGTACATGATGTCATAGGGGAATCCTCTATTTTTTCCTCCTCCTCCTCCTACTCTTTTTTTTCCATATTCCTCCTCCTCCTCTTCCTCTTCTTCGCTTCATTTTCGTCGTTCTTCCCTCCTCTCCCTTCTCCTCCTATTTTTTCTTTCCTCTTCTTCCTCTTCCTCTTATTTTCCTTCCTAACTTTCCTTCTCTTCCTCCTCTTCCTTCTTCTCCATCTATTCTTCTTTCTCTACATATTTATGTATTTTCCCTCTTTCTCCTCTTCTTCCTCTTCCTCTTTCTCTCATTTTCCTTCTTAACTCTCCCCTATTCTTCTTCCTCTTCCATCTCCAATTTCCTTCTCCTTCTATTCTTCTTTCTCTCCTCAAATATTTAACTTCCCTCTCTCTTCTTCCTCTTCCATATATTTTCCTTCCTAACTTTCCCCCTTCCCCTCTTCTTCTTCCTCCTACATACATTTCCTTCTCCTCTTCATTCTTCCTCCTCCTCCTCGTCTTCCTCTTCCTCTCCTACCCTTTCAATGCATCCAGTTAAAACACTCCTCCTCTTCCTCCTCCTCATCATCTATCTTCCTCTTTCTGAAGGTAAGATTAACACCGACAGTAACACAATCAACTTGTTATGTAGTAGTAGTAGTAGTAGTAGTAGTAGTAGTAGTAGTAGTAGTAGTAGTAGTGGTAGTGGTAGTAGTAGTAGTAGTAGTAGTAGTAGTAGTAGTAGTGGTGGTGGTGGTGGTGGTGCTGGTGGTGGTAGTAGTAGTAGTAGTAGTAGTAGTAGTAGTAGTAGTAGTGGTGGTGGTGGTAGTAGTAGTAGTAGTAGTAGTAGTAGTAGTGGTGGTGGTGGTGGTAGTAGTAGTAGTAGTAGTAGTAGTAGTAGTAGTAGTGGTGGTGGTAGTAGTAGTAGTAGTAGTAGTAGTAGTAGTAGTAGTAGTAGTAGTAGTAGTAGTAGTAGTAGTAGTAGTAGTAGTAGTAGTAGTAGTAGTAGTAGTAGTAGTAGTAGTAGTAGTGGTGGTGGTGGACAATTCATAAGTAATTTTATAGCAAACTAACGTACATGGAGGTATTAATTAAGGGAAGGAAGGAAGGAAGGAGGGAAGGAAGGAAGGAAGGTAGGAGAGAACGAAAGAAGAGAGAAAGAAAGAGGAAGGAAGAGGAGAAATATGATACAAATAACAAGATATCATATAGAGAATGAATGAAAGAGGGAAGGAGGGAAGAAGGGATGGGGAAGAATGGAGGAGGAGGAGGAGGAGGAGGAGTAACCGCCTAGAGGGGGAAGAGGAGGTACATCCCCAACACACTCCCTCTTCTTCCTTCCTCCTCTCTCTATCTCTGAAAGAAAACAAGGAAGTAAAGGAAGAAAGAATGAAATAGAAGAAAATATAATATATAGAATGAAAAGAAGGAGAATGAAAAGAGAAGGTAATGAGAGAGAGAGAGAGAGAGAGAGAGAGAGAGAGAGAGAGAGAGAGAGAGAGAGAGAGAGAGAGAGTCAGCTGTCCCCCCCTTCTCCCCTTCTCAGTCAGCTGAAAAGGACACACCATCATCATCTAATTATAATAATAATAATAATAATAATAATAATAATAATAATAATAATAATAATAGAAAAAAGTAAAAGAAAAGGACAAGAATAGCAAGAAGAAAAAAGTAGGTCGAAAAGTAAAAAGAGGGAGAGGAAGAGAAAAAAAGAGGAAGAAATAGAAAAAGAATAAAAAGAGGAAGTAGAGGAATTGAGAAAAATAATAATAATAATAATAATAATAACACTCACCTAACCCATGATGTAGATGTAGTTCTTTTTTTTCTTCTTCCTGTTCTTGCAACATATACCTATATAATTAAATTCGTGACAAAATATTAACGATATAACCGCACGCGCACACACATGCACAGACACTTTCACTATCACCATTATCTATTATTATTATTTTCATCATCATCATTATTATTGTTATAATTATTATTTTCTAAGATGTTTCTAACTTATTTGCACATTATTTTACCTCATTTTTCCTTATTTTAATTTTCTAAGCATTTCGAAACAAATTTTCACATTTTGCCTTAATATAATTTATTATAATTTTCTAAGGATTTCCTAACATACTTTCACATTATTTTACCTTTTTACTTTTTTCTAATTTTCTAGGCATTTTCTTACTTTCACATTATTTTTAACTAATGTTTCCTTAATTTAATTTATTATAATTTTCTAAGGATTTCCTAACACTTTCACATTATTTTACCTTATTTTATTTTTTTCGAATTTTCTAGGCATTTTCTTACTTTCACATTATTTTTAACTAATGTTTCCTTATTATTAATATCCAAGCTTTTTCTCATTATTTGAGTATCACTTTATATTTTGGACCTTATTTTTCCTTTCCATTATTTCTAAGCATTTTCTAACCAATTTTCACATGACTTTACCTTACTATTATTTTCTAGGCTATTTCTCACTAATTTTCACACGAATCTTACTTCATTATTTTCTAAGCATTTCCACACGCTCTTCCCCTTGTCTTTTCCTTGCTATCATTTTCTATTTTTTTTTCGTTAATTTTCCTTTTCAACACACGACTTCCCCGCTGTCTTGCCCTCCACCCTCCGCTTTTCTCTTTTTTCAACCTTATTTTAGCATTCCCACGCGTTAAGATTGGCACTGTATGATCTATGCCACCTCCTCTTTCTTTGCATGGCACTGCGGCACTTTGAGGAAACGCAATTTACTTTAAAAATGAGAAAAAATATATATATGGTGCTGAAGAGGGGTGTCAGACATGACACCCCGCCATTTTCACTTTTCCCTTATTTTTTATCTTATTTCAGCCTTCCAGGGGGTTAGAAATGGCACAGTATAACCACTGGCACCACTTCTTCCTTTCTATGGCACCACAACATTCCGGGAACACGTAATTCGCCTAAAAATGTACAAATACAAGGTTGAAATTTACCCACGGTGGCACTTTCCCTCCCCTCCACTTCTCACCCAATTTTCCGCATGATATAAGCTTTTCCAGGGATGGGATTGACACTGTGTAATCTCTGGCACCTCTTCTTTCTTCCCTGGCACTGTGGTTCGCTGGCACCGCGTAATTTGTCGGAAAACGATAAAAAGGATTTAATATCACGGGTCACAGGAGCACCATCAGGGACGCCGCGCGGGAACTGATGGGGACTGAGCCGCCGATGGTTTTGTACGCCGAGTCCACGGGATTACTATAAATAAAGTTATAATTATTTTTTAATTATTATTGATGTTATTACTATGATTCATGGAGGGAAAATAAGGAAAAAGATGTTATTAGGCCTTAAGAAATAGGTGATGTGCGAATACGTATTTGACAAGGCTTTCATGGGCGTTGTGGGCGTTACCAGGGGTAGTTTTATGACCTTGGTGGTAGTTTGACCTTTCCACTTTACTGTGAACTTTAAAAAATGGTCAATAGATACCGATTGACCTCTTTTCTGGCCTTTGAGAATAGTTAATGTGAGGGGCGGAGGCGTCTGAGGAAACATATCTGACAAGGCTTTCGTGGGCGTTGTGGGCGTTTCCAGGGGTAGTTAATGAGTCTGGTTGTAGTCTTACCCTTCTTCTTCACCCTGAAACTAAGTAAACAGTCATGAGAACCCGTTAATCTACTTTTTGGCCTTTGAAAATAGTTATTTTGCGAGGCGGAGGCGTCTTGCAAGAGTGCATCACCCATTCATATATTACTCAACCTATTTATTCTATGGCCACGGGAAGACCAATTACTTGCTCTCTTAGGCACACAGCTTCCCTATGTCTACGAAAACAACTCTATCACGCCCAAAACGAATAAAACGCAGCAGAAAATCCACAAAACCACCCACAAGGGAAATAGATGAAGCGGTCACCAGCCACCTCACAGCGTACTCCGTGACCTCTGGCTAACCTTTCGGAGCTCAAGAACGCCCTATTGACAAGGCATTCATGGGCGTTGTGGGCGTGTCCTGGGGTAACTTAATGACCCTGGTGGAAGACTAACCTTTCTTCGTTACCATGAGCCTAAGAAAACAGTCCATAGAGTGCGATTAGACTCATTTTTAGCCTTTGGAAATAGTGGATATGTTCGCCCCCGCGGCCCGCCGTCTTTCTGTCATGTCGAGCTCGGCCCCCACATAAGCACATTTGACAAGCTTTTCTTGAGCGTTGTGGGCGTTTCCATGGGTAGTTTGATGACCCTGGTGGTGATTTAACCTTTCTTCCTTACCCTGAATGTGCAAAAACACTCATGCAAACCCGATTGACCTCCTATTTGAGCTTTAGAAATAGTCGACCTGGTCACCTCCACCGTCCCTGTGTCTTCTCGTCTGTACCCAAGGACCTGCCGGGCGGCCATATACGCCCATTTGACAAGGCTTTCGTGGGCATTGTAGGCGTTTCCAGGCGTAGTTTGATAACCCTGGTAATAGTTTAACCTTTCTTCTTTACCATGAACCTGAGAACACAGTCATGAGAACGCGATTAGGCTCATTTTTAGCATTTAGAAATAGTCGACGTGGTCACCCGCGACGTCTTTGTGGCTCTTCCTGAACCCGTTGGCACCCACGTATGCACATTTGGCAAGGCTTTCGTGGGCGTTGTGGGCGTTTCCAGGGGTAGTTTGGTGACCCTGGTGGTAGTTTAACCTTTTTTGTTTACCCTGAATGTGCAAAAATACTAACGAGAACCCGATTGACCTCCTATTTAACCTTTAGAAATACTCGACGTGGTCACCCCGCCGGCCGTGTCTCTCCTCGCATGGACCCAGTGACCTCCCATTTGACAAGGCTTTCGTGGGCGTTGTGGGCGTTTCCAAGAGTAGCTTAACAACCCTGGTGGTAGATTAACCTTTCTTCTTTACTCTGAACCAAAGAAAACAGTCAATAGAACCTGAATAAGCTCCTATTAGACCTTTAGAAATAGTAGACGTGGTTACCCTCATAGCGATGACATAATACCCTTATACAGCGCATGCTTGCCAAAAGGGGGCAGCACATAGCGGGGCATGTTTATACTTTTTCAGAGGATCCTTATACTTTTGACATAAGCTAATAGAGTGACTATGAGGGCATAGAAATGGCACCCTATAGTTGCCAGGAGTCGCCACTGTAACCATTCCCAACCCCTCATAGCCCCTCGGCAACCACACACATAGCCCCCAAAATCCCATAACCCCCCAAACCCACATACGCACATTGTTATGGTTATGTTTTTACTAACGAGACCAGAGCAATTTTCATGCTAGGAGCAGGGGTGTCATGCGGTGAAATCTAAACCTATTATAACCCTATTATAACCCACTTTAACCCCCCCACAACCCCACGTAACCCCTCCCAACCCCCACCACCACATATAGGCCCAACCCCTACCAACAACACAACACACCCCTCTCTCAAGTGTCTTAAACAGCGATGGTCCGCCCCTGGCTTCCCCTACTCCCACCCCTCCCTCCTACCCTTCTCCTTGACACACTGTAAGGTTGAATGACACTGTGAGGTTGACAGACGCTAAGGTTGACAGACCCTGTGAGGCTCACACTGTGAGGTTGACAGACAATATGAGGTTGAGACACTGTGAGGTTGACAGACACTAAGGTTGACAGACCCTGTGAGGTTGACACAGTGAGGTTGACAGACAATATGAGGTTGAGACACTGTGAGGTTGACAGACGCTAAGGTTGACAGACCCTGTGAGGTTCACACAGTGAGGTTGACAGACAATATGAGGTTGACAGACGCTAAGGTTGACAGACCCTGTGAGGTTCACACAGTGAGGTTGACAGACACTGTGAGGTTGACAGACGCTACGGTTGACAGACCCTGTGAGGTTGACAGACACTGTGAGGTTCACACAGTGAGGTTGACAGACACTGTGAGGTTGAGACACTGTGAGGTTGACAGACACTGTGAGGGTTCAGACACTGTGAGGTTGAGACACTGTGAGGTTGAGACACTGTGAGGTTGAATGACACTGTGAGGGTTCAGACACTGTGAGGTTGAATGACACTGTGAGGGTTCAGACACTGTGAGGGTTCAGACACTGTGAGGTTGAAATACACTGTGAGGGTCCAGACACTGTGAGGTTGAATGATACTGTGAGGGTTCAGACACTGTGAGGTTGAATGACACTGTGAGGGTCCAGACACTGTGAGGTTGAATGACACTGTGAGGGTTCAGACACTGTGAGGTTGAATGATACTGTGAGGGTTCAGACACTGTGAGGTTGAATGACACTGTGAGGGTTCAGACACTGTGAGGTTGAATGACACTGTGAGGGTTCAGACACTGTGAGGTTGAATGACACTGTGAGGGTTCAGACACTGTGAGGTTGAATGACACTGTGAGGTTGAATGACACTGTGAGGTTGAATGACACTGTGAGGGTTCAGACACTGTGAGGTTGAATGACACTGTGAGGGTTCAGACACTGTGAGGTTGAATGACACTGTGAGGGTTCAGACACTGTGAGGTTGAATGACACTGTGAGGGTTCAGACACTGTGAGGTTGAATGACACTGTGAGGGTTCAGACACTGTGAGGTTGAATGACACTGTGAGGGTTCAGACACTGTGAGGTTGAATGACACTCTGAGGTTGAATGACACTGTGAGGTTGAATAACACTGTGAGGTTCAATGACACTGTGAGGTTGAATGACACTGTGAGGGTTCAGACACTGTGAGGTTGAATGACACTGTGAGGTTGAATAACACTGTGAGGTTCAATGACACTGTGAGGTTGAATGACACTGTGAGGGTTCAGACACTGTGAGGTTGAATGACACTGTGAGGGTTCAGACACTGTGAGGGTTCAGACACTGTGAGGTTGAATGACACTGTGAGGGTTCAGACACTGTGAGGTTGAATGACACTGTGAGGGTTCAGACACTGTGAGGTTGAATGACACTGTGAGGGTTCAGACACTGTGAGGTTGAATGACACTATGAGGTTGAATGACACTGTGAGGTTGAATGACACTGTGAGGTTGAATAACACTGTGAGGTTGAATGACACTGTGAGGTTGAATGACACTGTGAGGTTGAATGACACTGTGAGGGTTCAGACACTGTGAGTTTGAATGACACTGTGAGGGTTCAGACACTGTGAGGTTGAATGACACTGTGAGGGTTCAGACACTGTGAGGTTGAATGACACTGTGAGGGTTCAGACACTGTGAGTTTGAATGACACTGTGAGGGTTCAGACACTGTGAGTTTGAATGACACTGTGAGGTTGAGACACTGTGAGGTTGAATGACACTGTGAGGGTTCAGACACTGTGAGGTTGAATGACACTGTGAGGGTTCAGACACTGTGAGGTTGAATGACACTGTGAGGGTTCAGACACTGTGAGGTTGAATGACACTGTGAGGGTTCAGACACTGTGAGGTTGAATGACACTGTGAGGGTTCAGACACTGTGAGGTTGAATGACACTGTGAGGGTTCAGACACTGTGAGGGTTCAGACACTGTGAGGTTGAATGACACTGTGAGGGTTCAGACACTGTGAGGTTGAATGACACTGTGAGGGTTCAGACACTGTGAGGTTGAATGACACTGTGAGGTTGACACTGTGAGGTTGAATGACACTGTGAGGGTTCAGACACTGTGAGGTTGAATGACACTGTGAGGGTTCAGACACTGTGAGGGTTCAGACACTGTGAGGTTGAATGACACTGTGAGGGTTCAGACACTGTGAGGTTGAATGACACTGTGAGGGTTCAGACACTGTGAGGTTGAATGACACTGTGAGGGTTCAGACACTGTGAGGTTGAATGACACTGTGAGGTTGAATAACACTGTGAGGTTCAATGACACTGTGAGGTTGAATGACACTGTGAGGGTTCAGACACTGTGAGGTTGAATGACACTGTGAGGGTTCAGACACTGTGAGGTTGAATGACACTGTGAGGTTGACAGACACTGTGAGTTGAATGACACTGTGAGGTTGAATGACACTGTGAGGTTGAATGACACTGTGAGGTTGACAGACACTGTGAGGTTGAATGACACTGTGAGGGTCCAGACACTGTGAGGTTGAATGACACTGTGAGGTTCAGACACTGTGAGGTTGACACTGTGAGGTTGAATGACACTGTGAGGGTCCAGACACTGTGAGGTTGAATGACACTGTGAGGGTTCAGACACTGTGAGGTTGAATGATACTGTGAGGGTTCAGACACTGTGAGGTTGACAGACACTGTGAGGTTCACACAGTGAGGTTGACAGACACTGTGAGGTTGAGACACTGTGAGGTTGACAGACACTGTGAGGGTTCAGACACTGTGAGGTTAAATGACACGGTTTGGCTGAGACACTGTGAGGTTGACAGACACTGTGAGGTTGACAGACACTGTGAGGTTGACAGACACTGTGAGGTTAAATGACACGGTTTGGCTGAGACACTGTGAGGTTGACAGACACTGTGAGGTTAAATGACACGGTTTGGCTGAGACACTGTGAGGTTGACAGACACTGTGAGGTTGACAGACACTGTGAGGTTGACACTGTGAGGTTGAAACACTGTGAGGTTGACTGACACTGTGAGTTTGACAGACACTGTGAGGTTGACAGACACTGTGAGGTTGACAGACACTGTGAGGTTGACAGACACTGAAACTGTAAGATTGAATGGCACTGTGATGTTGACAGACACTGTGAGGTTGAACACACTGTGAGGTTGACATACACTGTGAGGTTGACACACTGTGAGGTTGACAGACACTGTGAGGTTGACACACTGTGAGGTTGACAGACACTGTGAGGTTGACACACTGTGAAGTTGACAGACACTGTGAGGTTGACACACTGTGAAGTTGACAGACACTGTGAGGTTGACACACTGTGAAGTTGACAGACACTGTGAGGTTGACATACACTGTGAGGTTGACACACTGTGAGGTTGACAGACACTGTGAGGTTGACACACTGTGAGGTTGACAGACACTGTGAGGTTGACACACTGTGAAGTTGACAGACACTGTGAGGTTGACATACACAGTGAGGTTGACAGACACTGTGAGGTTGACACACTGTGAAGTTGACAGACACTGTGAGGTTGACACACTGTGAAGTTGACAGACACTGTGAGGTTGACATACACAGTGAGGTTGACAGACACTGTGAGGTTGACACACTGTGAAGTTGACAGACACTGTGAGGTTGACAGACACTGTGAGGTTGACACACTGTGAAGTTGACAGACACTGTGAGGTTGACACACTGTGAAGTTGACAGACACTGTGAGGTTGACACACTGTGAAGTTGACAGACACTGTGAGGTTGACACACTGTGAAGTTGACAGACACTGTGAGGTTGACACACTGTGAAGTTGACAGACACTGTGAGGTTGACACACTGTGAAGTTGACAGACACTGTGAGGCTGCCACAGCACCTTACAGATGTAATACCCTTCATAACACACCCACCACAGCACCTTACAGATGTAATACCCTTCATAACACACCCACCACAGCACCTTACAGATGTAATACCCTTCATAACACACCCACCACAGCACCTTACAGATGTAATACCCTTCATAACACACCCACCACAGCACCTTACAGATGTAATACCCTTCATAACACACCCACCACAGCACCTTACAGATGTAATACCCTTCATAACACACCCACCACAGCACCTTACAGATGTAATACCCTTCATAACACACCCACCACAGCACCTTACAGATGTAATACCCTTCATAACACACCCACCACAGCACCTTACAGATGTAATACCCTTCATAACACACCCACCACAGCACCTTACATAATTAATATCCTTCAGGAGACCCACCACAGCACCTTACAGATGTATATTTATTTTGGTGGTTCCAGCAGGGCCACCAGATGGCAGGTACAGTTCAGTGAAGAACCCAATTGCTTCTTTGGCTCTGCCAGCGCAAACTAGCATGCCAAAGGAAAGTAGAACGGTTGACTTGCATGGCGTGAACTCCTGAGGAATGAAGAAGGCACACGGGAAGGGAAAAGGAGAAAAAGACATGAAGAAAGGAAGAGATGAATGTGAAGTGATGTGATGACTGACATGACAGGAGGAGACTGGATGCTGCTGCTGCTGGCTACTTCAATACATCTCAAAACTCTCTATATCATACACTCCCCAATACTTATGAAGCACACACGCACTGGCATGCATACAACACCTCTCTTCAATACATCTCAACGCGTCCTGCTGGGAGATCTCTGAACCATTACATTCATTTATACTCAGTAGTGGTGTATTCCAGGGAACATTTCAGGCATTGCATCTTATTCTTGTAAGTTTTGGCGGCTGTTCAGGCCATGGCAACGTTGCTGTACGGTTTTAAGTGTCTCCCTGTCTCCCTGCGTCCTGCTCCGATGACCCAGCCCATTAGTTGTACAAACGAATTTTATTTATAACAATCTAAGGAAGTAATTATTTTTGGAGATTTCAACTTGCCTCTAATTGCCTGGCATCAAGGAAGGCCCCCGTCAGTACACTGGCCGCCACTCCACCAGCCATTCATGCACTGCTTCATGTCTCCTCTGCACCAGTGGGCGTCTGACCCAACTTTTGTCACATCTGGCAACATATTAGACTTAATTCTGACTTCGGATGGTTGGAGATGTGGATGTACCGGGTAATTTTCCCAACTGTGGTCACTCCCCATTGATTTTTCAGTAGGTACTGTTTCCAAGCGGGTACGGAGCAAAGGTACCTCCAGTCCTGTGACTGAGTATGCCTGGCACAGGGTGAACACAGGACAACAGACTCTCACCTGCATGATACTGACTGGCACTTTGAGTTTTCCAGTATGTCTGTTGATGCCGTGTTCTTGAGGCTTATAGAGCAATTGTGTCCCATCGGGTCTACGTTCCTATCACTGCGGCTCTAATTGTGTCTCCCTGTCCTCTGTCACCACTGTGTCCACTCCGGGGTGTCTTATTCATCGAGGGACTCGTGAATCAACAAACACATCTTCGGCTAATGACGTGAGATTATCCAATATAACGCAATTAAGATTATCCATTATGACGTAATATTATCCATGGAGGTTTTCATTCATGTATCAGCAAACACGTACGTCTCCGGAGGCTGTGACGTAATATTATCCATTATGACGTAATATTATCCATTATGACGTAATATTATCCATTATGATGTAATATTATCCATGTGGGTGTTCATTCATGTATCAGCAATCACGTGCGTCTCCGGAGGCTGTGACGTAATATTATCCATTATGACGTAATATTATCCATTATGACGTAATATTATCCATGTGGATGTTCATTCATGTATCAGCAAACACGTACGTCTCCGGAGGTTGTGACGTAATATTGTCCATTATGACGTAATATTATCCATGTGGGTGTTCATTCATGTATCAGCAAACACGTGCGTCTCCGGAGGCTGTGATGCAAGATTTAAAGTTCGCGCCTAAACAGCTGACGGGCTCGCCGGGCCCAGTGACCTCAACACCCACGTGAGGCATTGTACGGCACTGATATGGCTTGAGCCTTGAGGAGTCCCAGACCGGTAGAGAACACGTCCAGTACACGATCTAGCCTGTTACTTAGCGTACAAAGGCTTAGGGAATCGTGAAGTACTCATATATGAGCACGTAAGCAAAACTTTATTCAACTGAAAAATGGCAACACCTCCTACCATATATACAGCCTTACACAAGCTGATACAGGCGTTATCATTGCACAGTGTGACAAACAGAAGATTAGTGTACATATCTTAACACTAAAACAACACTGGCATGGCCGCTGCAGCCTAAAATTATGAAGGAATGTATCCGGTAAAGGCGTGGAGAATGGCAACACCTCCCGCCATATTTGCGGCCTTATTCGCTGACACTGGTGTACGTTATTACTGCACAGTACGATAAACAGAAGATTACTGAACATATCTCAGTACTAAAACAACCCTACACGACATAATAAGGACCGGTACAGCCTTAACATATGGAGAAATGTATCCAGTAGTGAGGAATGGCAACACCCTACAGTTTCCATACTTCCAAATTAAGCTCGAAGAGGCAATAACTGTATGATAAACAGAACACACAGTATGATAAACAGAACGTTGATTAACATATCACCAAAACAAATATTAGCAACACCAGCATGGCCGGTAAAGCCTCAGAACGTGGAGAAATAATATGACAGCTACTCGATCGACCGTCAGCTGGCGGCCCCAATGACCCGTAACTCGCACCACGTAACACAGTGATAGACAGCTTCAGGGGCTCATAAACTAGTACAAAACTCGTCCATTACAATACCTAGGCTTTCATTTAGCAGAGAAAGACACCGGGAATACTTAAATCTGATAGCGACTGCCATCAGCTGGCGACCTCAATGACCCCAAAACTATACGTCACATAACTCAATGATAGACGGCTTCAGGGGCTCCCACACTGGTACAAAACACGTCTGTTGCAATACCTAAGCTTTGTTTAGCATAGAAAGACATATTGAAGCGTCAAATGCTCATATACACACATAAGGACAAATGGTCAACTTGTGGGAGACGGCAACACCTCCTACCATGTATACAGGCTTATACCGTGCTTAGTTATCACGCAGCGTGGCTAACAGTGTACTAGTGAAGATATTTGACCACTGCAATACTGAAGAACAACAACACAATGATCGGTATTGCCTAAAAGCAGGATTAAATATATCGGCTTATGGCACCTCACGCGGCAAAAAGGAAATTATTCAACAAGACTTTGGGCCCACGGCAACACCTCCCATCACATATACAGGCTTGTACGGGGCTTTGCTATTCCTCAGTGTGCTTAACAACAGACTGAACAAGATAACTAACCACTTTGATATGCAGGAACAACACTGCAATAACCGCTATGGCCTAAAAATAGGGTTAAATATATCCTCACATGGCACCCTCACGCCGCAACACACGATTCGTACCCAAAATATGCAAGTCGACTCGGCCAAACGGCAACACTTTTCAACACAGGTAACGCTCTCACAGGCCTACGAGGGCGTATATACCTGCACAGTGCGGTGAATATTACATAACTAAGCCTATTGTACCAGGAAGATAAACATAAACCACACTAGAGTCCCCGCCATGGCCTGAAAAAGGGAGAAATATACCCTTGGACGGCACCCTCCACATTTTTTCAATCAACCAGGCAGAATGAATGGCACCTGGCCGCATCGGGCGTAAAGCCACTCCCGGTGAGGCCTATACTGGATTCTAGGGGTGCTGTAGGCCTATAAATCAACCTCAATATAACTCCTGTCGCCTCAATACGCGATAATGGAAACTTAAACATTCCAAAAATTACATCGGGGTTGCGTTTTGGGGTTGACCTTTTGACCTTGAGACCCGGAGGAAAAGGAGGAGTTACGTTATCAAGGGAGGGAAAATTAACAAAGGAGTGTTTCTACGGCTATATTGAGTCTATATCTATGTATCTATTTACCTATCTGTATGTCTATCTGTCTAACTATCACTGTGCAATAACCTCTTTCTATCTATTGTCTAATTCTTGTGTATTTGCCCGTCTGTCTGTCTGTCTATCTGTTTATCTATCTACTTATCTATATCCGTTTATCTGTTTGTCTATTTATCTATATATCTGCCTATCTATCTATCTATCTATCTATCCCTGTGCAATAACCTCAGTATCTATTGGTTTATTATCTGTTATCATGCAATAACCTCTGTAAATCTATCTGTCTGTCTAGCTATTTATCTATCCGCTTCATTCTGCCCTCTCCACCTCCTCCTCCTCCTCCTCGTTTCATCTTTTCTTTTTATCTCCATCTCTCCCTCTATCTTCTCTTATTGTTTCCTCCTCCTCCTCCTCGTTTCATCTTTTCTTTTTATCTCCATCTCTCCCTCTATCTTCTCTTATTGTTTCCTCCTCCTCCTCCTCGTTTCATCTTTTCTTTTTATCTCCATCTCCCTCTATCTTCTCTTTTCAGTTTCCTCCTCACTCTTCTTTTCCGCTTCCTCTATTTTCCTCTTTTCTTCCTCCTCCAATCCTCCTCTTCCTCCTCCTTCTCCTAGCTCATACATGTCTTTTGTTCAATATATACTTTCTCCTTCTATCTGGGTATATGCTAATTGTACCACTACTACTACTACTACTGAAATGCCTGAATTTTTCTCTTTACTATACTCCCACACGACCACTGCGTGTAACGAAACACACGAGAAATGAATCCAGACAAGGGAAGTTTTGCCGGCGCCGGGGATCGAACCCGCGACCAGCGTAACGGGAGAGCCGCTCCTTTACCAGTCGGCTAAGTGGGTTATGGGAGGCTCGGCCATCAGGCAAGTCGTGTCACTACACTACTACTACTACTACTACTACTACTAATGATAATAATAATATTAATAATAATAATGGATATGAAACATTGCTTGACTGTTTTGCACGTTCTATTTTGCTTTATTTAATTGGACAGCAGATAAAGACATGGTAAATACAACCAGGTAAACACACACACACACACACACACACACACAGATTGAAGGAGATGGACTTGACGACACTGGAACAAAGAAGGGAGAGAGGAGATCTGATCACGCTGTATAAGTTGGTAAATAAGTTTGATGAGGTGGATAGAGATGATCTCTTCTCAACTGTGAGGACACAGGGGCTGAGAGGACATGGAAAGAAACTTAATAAAGGAACCTGTTTGTGACTTGAAAAAGTAGGTTATAGTTTTCCACACAGAAGTGTTAACACATGGAACAGCTTGCAGGAAGAGGTGGTGGAGGCGAGCAGTGTCCACCTAATGAAGGAAAGGCTGGATGAATGTATTTATGGAGACGGGACTATTAGAGCTTAGCTCGGGCCACCTAGACTACAAATAGCTAAATACACACACACACACACACACACACACACTTGTGAAAGCAGTGTAGCGGTACAGCGGTACAGTACCTATGATTTTTTTATATATATAGCCACGGACGCTAAATATATAGCTGCACCTTCCACCACCACACAACACCCAGCCGCACGTGCCCCAATAATGAGATTCCCTTGTAGTTATGACAGAAATCGTTATTCTGTTTTGGTAATGGTGGAGAGGGAGGAAGGGAGACCCGAGCCCCAGACCAAGGCCGAGTAGTGCCTGGCGGGGCGTGTTGACGTGTGTGTGTGTGTGTGTGTGTGTTGGTGAGCAGCGTTCATTGCAAGGTGTGTTCCTCCATATTTACCGCATAAAATGAAGACAAAGATTCTTGTGTTGCCCTGTAATGTGTTGTTCTATGGCTGTGTTGTTGTCAGTGCTAAGAGGCTGGGGGAGGGAGAGGCTTAGTGAGGCAGACTATGGTGATGCCAAGGTTATTTACTTTGTTGAATCTCGTCGACTACGGACACAGCTGAGGTGGACCTCCGCTGCTTCCCACTGGCTCCTCTCCTCTTGCTGAAGGTTTGTAGAAAAGATATATGAAGAGACAGTGATGTTTCATAAAGTAGATTATGAGATACTGGCACGGACCTAAAACGAATCTTTACCAAGACGATTTCCGTTGCCACTGGGATAACCTGGCGCTGGTGGCTGGTCAGGTACTGTTGACAGCCACTTGTCCAGGTGGTACTTGAAGGTGTCGGGTGCTACTGCAGTCAGGTTCCTTATGCTGGGAGGCACTGCATTGAATAGGCGTGCTCCAGTGTGGGTGAAGCTGTTGTGCACGATGGTTTTCACTCTTGAGGACTCTCTTGCCTCGCATTCATCTTCTGCCTCTCCGACTCAGGTTGCCTCTGGGGATGATTTGAGAATGTCTATTCGGGAGGAAATAGTAGAGATGGACGAGAGAAGAAAAAGGAAAGAATCAGTCATATTCAGGGGTGTAAAGGTCGAGTCTAATGAAGATGCAAGGACTAGCATTGCAAACATCACTCGCTATCTTCTGAATACCACTCCATCTATGTCTGATTTATTTTGTATTGATAGAATCAAGGGTCTTTACAGAGTTAAAATTGCCGATGATGACTCGCGTAGGAAGCTAGTGATGGAAGCAAAAAATCTTAGAAACAACCACGAGTTCAATGGCATTTATGTTAATAGGGATTTAACATTCAAACAAAGAAAAGAACTGTATGAGAGGCGACAAAGGAACAGGCTAGCTGGTGCCTCAGCTCAGCCTGTAGCCCAGCCTGCCAGTTCTGATTCTCTTGGCTCAACTGCCCCCCTACTACCCAACTAAATGTTAGTTTGTGTAATGTAAATAGTCTTATCAATAAGGTTGCATTTGTTAAGCACTTCTTATTTTCAAATAATGCACATGTATTAGGGGTTACTGAGACTTGGTTAATTAGTACTATTCCAGATGCTGCAGTTTCAATTACTAATTATAACGTATTCAGAAATGACGTTTCTGGTTCAGTTCATAAACATGGAGTTGGCATTTATGTACATAATTCTTACAGATGTCTCAACATGAACATCAAAATACCTAACGTCTGCTCAGTCTTTCTTCCAGATTACAAAATATTTATTGTAGTTGTTTATAGACCTCCCTCTTACTCTCTTCAAGACAATAATAAACTCATAGATTTTCTAACAGATTTTTGTACTAACAGGGAAGTAATAGTGATTGGTGATTTTAACCTTCCTTCTATCTCTTGGTTACTAGGCAGTGTAAATAATGTAACTGCTAATACTGATAAACTTTTTCTAGACTGTTTCACCTCATTAGGCCTCACTCAGTGGATTGATGAGCCAACAAACATCAGGGCAGGCAATACTTTAGATCTATTTCTCACTACTGAAACTGATCGAGTAGTCTCCTCTAATGTATTTCCCCCATTTCCCAACTGTGATCACTGTGTTATACTTTGTGGCTATATTTTCCAGTACAAACCTGTGAAGTCAAATGTCAGCGCTGCATCCCCTTTCTGGCCTAAAGCCAATTTTAAGCAAATTAATCAATTCTTGTCCACTGTAGACTGGGACTTTGAATTCCAGAATATGAACTCTAATGATTCATACAATAAATTTTGTCCTATATAAACTATCTTGGAAGAACATGTGCTCCACAAAAAACTCTTCGCTCCTCATCAAGTGCCCTTACAAACCATGGGAATACAAACCTCCTAGAGCTCTTATAAACATCCGAAAGAATAGTTGGAACCATTACAAACAGATGAGAGCAGTACATGCTAGAAACTCTGTACTTGCTTTTGAAGCTTTGCAAACATTTCTGGATGTAAATTACCAGTACAGGAACTATTCCACTCAGAAACAGATTTCTTATGAGGAGGACATCCTTAATAATTACTCAGTTAAGCCCAAATTATTTCACTCGTACATACGCCGGAAAAAAGTAGGCTGTCCTTCCGTTGGTCCTCTCGGTGATGCAGAAAACTTAGTATCCGACCCTAAAGAGATGGCTCAGCTCTTAGGTGGTGCTTTTTCCTCAGTGTTTACCATACCCTCTGGTCTTCCACAGTCACCACACCAAGTACATGATGGCTCCTTTCACCAGATACACTTCACAGTTCATGATGTTGCTAGGGAACTCGGTGCTATTAACCCTTCCACTGCAATGGGACCTGACTCTGTTCATCCAGTATTACTAAAACATTGCTCCACTAATTTAGCATATCCTCTGTTTAAAATATTCGTTTCATCTATAAATTCGGGGGAGATTCCTGAAATTTGGAAAAAATCTTCAGTAGTACCTATTTTCAAGAAAGGTAAACGAAGTGATCCTCTTAACTATCGCCCAGTAAGCCTCACTTCTGTTAGCTGTAAAATTTTAGAGAGAATAATTGTTGCTGCACTGCATAATTATTTGGAAGCCAATTCAATACTGAATGTCAACCAGTTTGGTTTTCGCTCTGGCAAGTCTGTGGAGGATCAGCCCTTACTTACGTATGATGCAGTCTCTGAGTGGATGGACACGGGCAATATGATTGATCTTATTCTCTTTGATTTTTCAAAAGCCTTCAACACTGTTAATCACCAGATTCTATTTACTAAACTTAATTCAGTGGGCATTAATGGTGTTATTCTATCTTGGATCAAGACATTTCTATCCCATAGGACTATGGAAGTTGTAGTGGGCGGACAGATCAGTTCTTCATTTCCAGTAATTAGCGGTGTGCCACAGGGTTCTGTGTTAGGTCCTACTCTTTTCCTTATTTACATAAATCACATCTCCACTACTTTAGTATCAAACATAAAATTATTTGCTGATGATCTAAAACTTTATCTTCTGATAAAGCCTCAGAGCCTTAATACAGTGTTGGAGGGCATTAGTATTGTCCAAAGAGATATTGATTCTTTAATTAAAGTTGCAGAATCTTGGGACTTAAAGATTAATGCTGACAAAACTAAACTCATGAGCTTTGGCACCGACCTCCGTCAGTCTTATGATTTGGGCCTGTATTCATTTTATACTGTTAAAGGCAATCCCCTAAGTTTCAGTTTTGCTGCAGTAGATCTTGGCATAACCATTGATCCATCATTAAGATTCCATCACCATATCCAATCTGTAGTGTCAAAGGCTGCTGGTTTGTCATATTCCTTTCTTAAGTCAACCTTGTGTCGCTCACCTTCCTTTATGGTTAAACTATTCATTACACATGTACGTCCACTTCTTGAATTTGCATCCCCAGTATGGAACACAGGTTATGTTACTGACTTATCTCTTCTAGAATCAGTTCAGTGTCGATGGACTAAGCTTATCACAGGTTGTGAGACTATGTCTTATGATCAGCGACTTAAAACTTTAGATCTTTACTCTGTGAAAGGAAGACTATTGCGGGCAGATATTATTAAATGTTGGAAGATCTTCAATGGTATGTCAGCTATATCACCTACAGATCTATTCACCATGGCACCAACAAGGGATATTACTAGAGGGCACAAGTTCAAAATTTTTGTTCCTCACAGCACTTGCGAAGCCAGACATAGATTTTTCTCAGTTCGTGTGGTGAGGCTGTGGAACTCACTCCCCCCAGAGGTAGCAGAGTCAACCAACCTAAACTCTTTCAAGAAGGGACTTGCTGAGTTCCTGGGAGACACTTTATTTCATTACTGAGCTCAATCTACTTATTACCATTCTAAACAGGCTTTTAGCACACTTTCCAGTCTTATCTTTCTTTGTCTTGGATTTCTGTTGTTCTCTAATACACAAGAATGGCGTGCTAGCCACTGTGGGGTTCCCTCCAAGGGAGCCCAACCAGGTAAGAACCAGGTAAGTCTCCACGGCTGTGTGATACTGTTCGGGCAGGCAGGGAGGGGGCGGCCTGGTTCTCAGCGTTACCTTGGAGACTGGCTATTACCTTCTTTCTTCTTCTCCTTTCCTCCTCCTCTCCTTCGTGCCTGTGTCAATGGCTTATTCTGTCTTTATCACGTGTTAGTCTCCACGGGTGTGTGATACTGTCATTGTTGGCAGGCCGGGGAGGGAGGGAGGCTTGTTCTCAGCACTGCCTTGGGGACTGTTTACCTTTTACCTTCTTCTTTCTTCTCCTTCTCCTATCTGGCAAGGCTTTCCTAGGAGTTGTGGGCATATCCAGGCTTGACCCTGGTGGTGGTGTGACCCTTCTGCACCGTAAACCTGAAGAAACACTCATTAGAGCACGCCTGACCCCCCTTTGACCTTTAGAAACAGCTGATGTGAGAACCAAAAGTGTCTTATGATACCGACCTCACCTTCAATCCAAGGTCTCACAAATAGACAAAAGAGGCTCAATTCTAATTTCTTACACAAGGCCACAGATGGGTGGGGGTGTTTGTCTAGTATTACACCCGGTGCCCCCAAGGCCCAGTCTGGTTGGCAGTGTCAGACGTTTCAAACCCTAAACTCTTCCAAAGGGCCAACAAGGAGATAAATCAGATTCTAATGAGTGTTATTGTAGGTTCATGGAACAGAGGAAGGGTCACACCACCACCAGGGTCATGAAGCTACCCTTGAAAACTCCCACAACTCCTATGAAAGCCTTGTCAAATGTGTGCACTTGGACGATGAAGTGCTTAAGAACATGACCACTGTCTTTAGGGTGTTTCACGGGGGTGGTGCAAGGGCTACAGATGGGGTGTTTGTCTAGTATTACACCCGGTGCCCCCATGGCCAGGCCTAACAGTACTTGCTATGATTTTGTTATGGGTCACTCAAAATAGGTGAATACTCTGAGCCTTGCCGTGCCTTCTCAACACTGGCCTGTGACGTCTGGTGTGTGTAATTCCCTGCCAGATTAATATTTAGGAAGTTATTGGGACTGTGTAGATTACCTTTGGTCACACCACTGCCAGTGATAACAGTGGTGAAGCATATTTCATATTTATCCTAAACAAATAACCTTAACAAATCTAACCTGATCAAACCCAACTATGGATAATGTTGAAGTGAGGGCAGCCACCTCTAGCAAAGTTAATACAACATGGATTCTTTTGTCATCCCTGAATGCAGTACAATAACAAATGACCTCCGGAAAATAGTAAGGGGGTGACGCCCCCCACTAGGTAGGTTATGTAAGGTTGAATTAGGTTAGGTTGGTTTGAACTAGTTGGGCAAGCGGTGTCGGCTGACGGAAATACCCAGCGTGGGATTTAATGATTTTATTTAGTGATTTCTGGAGAAAAAAAACAATGAAGAGAATTGTATTTTGTTCAGAAACAAGCAGTCGGTGTCTCAACATTATTAGGCTGCCCTCTCCTCAATAGTCCCCCTGACTGTTTCCGTCCTAACTTGCTTCACCCCCTGCCCAAAATGCAGTGTGTCAGGCTGTGTTCATTAACTTCTAACATAACTATTGAATTTTCTTTAATTTTCCAAAAGTTATTATTTGCTGCCCTGGTCTTGGTCCTGGTTCGGGAGGTAGTTGTCCCTTTCGGATCCAACTACAGCCTTCATAACGGCCTACTCCCTCGGGGCCAACACCCTGAAAATCCAAAAATAAAATGTAACCGTCTGAAAGAGCCCGTAGAGGCACAGATGGGGACATCTACAGGAGTCCACCCTATCCGGTGCACTCTGCAAAGGCTCTCTCTAGGAATTCCTTAGCCCCTTCTATTGTTCTTCTGGTCATTGTCTGCAGTGTACTCAGACCTAGCAAGAATTCTATCACCCTTTCTACATCCCCCTCTAGCATCCTATTCCATACTTCTGTTCCTAATTCCTGTGTTATTATTTCTACCAAACTCTGCCTAACCCTATCATACCTAGGACACTCTAGTAGCATATGTTCCACTGTCTCGTCAACCCCCCCTTCACACATACGGCATACCTTGCTTCCCCCATTTGCCCACCTGTATGTCCTATTATTCACCTCTAAGGATTTAGTCCTGGCCTTGAAGAGCAACACACACCCCGGCTACCATCATAGAAGGCCTCACACTTGGGTTTGGCCTTCAACTTGTATCATTCTAGAGAACTCTTTGGCTCCAGTCTATCTTGCCCCTCTCCTGAACTCTGTCATTCACTGTACGCTTCACTTCCTTCACCTCCCCCCCTAGCGTCATCTCCGAGAGTGTGAAGCCCTCCAGCCCACATCTCTTGTCCCAGCGTATGCTAGACTTGCTCCACTTCGTCCCCTGTCCCGCCCACTCATATACCTTGCGCGCCCATCTATTCTCACTCATCTTTCTTAGCCTGACTTTGTACCCTAAAACTGCTTTACCTATTCTTTCCTCAAAGGTGCTCCAGCCTACTTCCCCTCGCACTGCATCTACCGCTGCATACCTGTTGGCACCCAGAGCCAGCCTGCCTACTCTGTTCTGTACTATTTTACCTCCAGCTTATCTAGCTCCTTGACTGTCCACCTCATGCATTCTAGGCCACACATGAGGCCTGGTACTGCCATGCCCTTCCATATCCCCCTAACTACCTCATACCTGTTAGCTCTACATCTAACCACACTTCCTAGCCTTCCTACCCACTGATTTGCCTTAGAAATTCTATTCTGTTTGGTCCTATCTGTTCCATTCTCGTCAACTATGATCCCTAGGTACTTGTATGAACTTGTACGGCCTATGTTCATCTCTCCTAGAGTCCAGGTCCTTCCCTCGTCCGTAGCCTCAGCATTTACTACTACTACCTGACTCTTCTCACTACTAAACTTCATATCCTCACATACTGTGCTACTACATCCAACATATGTTGTAATTCCTCACTATCCTCACTCATGAGCACAATGTCATCTGCATACATGAGACATCCTTGCCGTTCACTCCCCACCCTTATCCCATACCCCGATGCCCTCAACCACTCTGCCAGCTCCTCTGTGTACAGCCCAAACAGTAGCGGGGGCAGCACACACCCTTGCCTAACCCCTCTATGACTGTTGACCCACCCTGTCTCTATATCCCCTAGGTTGTATACTGCCCGTGTGTTCTCATACATACTCTATTATCCCTACTACCCTCTCACTCACTCCTATTCTAGTCAACAATCGACTTAACAAACCCCTATTTACCCTATCATATGCTTTTTCTATGTCAAGGAAAGCAAGGTATGCCTTCCCCCCCGTTCCTTTCATTCTTTCAATCACTGTGTTAACTACAAACATGTTGTCCTCCCCCTTCTGTCCTTACCAAAACCATTCTGTTCCTCCCCCATTACCCTGTTTCTTTCACAGCATTTACTCATCCTATCACTAAGTAGACCACTGAAAATCTTTCCTATTGTGTCTGTGACAGCTGTGGGCCTGTAGTTTTTTAACTCTTTCCTACTCTTGTGCCCCCTTTGTGTAGCAGTCACCCTACCTTCGTTCCATTTGCCCGGTACTTTTCCCTCTAACCAAATCTTTCTAAACAGCCTATACAGCCCCTCTATTACACCTGGCCCTCCTTCTTTATAGAATTCATTAGGAATCCCATCCCTCCCTGTTGCTTTCCTAGCCTTGAGTGTCTTTACATATTCCCTGATCTCTTCCCTACTGAAGCAATCCCCCATAGCCTCAAATATTTTCCTGCTAGATTCCAAGTGCACCTCCCCTAACTCTACAGGCTCACTCACCCCGCTATCTCCTCCCAGAAGTTTTTGATTTCCCTTTTTATTTCTTCTTCCCTTTCACTACTCTGTTTCCCACTTCTATTTCTTCTAAATTGGGCTGTTACCTATTTTCCTCCCCCCTCAGGAAGGCATACCAGTCTCTTCCCCCCTCCTCTCCCTTCTCCCTGAGTTCCTCTACTGTCTCCCTCTCAGTCTCTGCCCTCGCCTTCCTAATGAGTCGCTTTACCTCCCTTTGCTATACCGCTGCCTCGTGTTTTCATATTCTACTCTACCTGCATCACCGTTTATTTCCTTCCTCAATCTCCTGGTTCTCTTATTCAGCTCCTTTCTCTCTTTCCTTGCCTTTTCAACGTCTTCGTTCCACCACCTCTTTCCCTGTTTCCTACCTCTTCCTATCTCTAGTATTCCTAACCTCCTCTTGGCTGTCTCATTTACTGTCCTCCACATCCTGTCATTCGTTTCATCCACACTACCATCCGCTCCCCATTCTACACCTGTTAGGTCTCTTCTGAAGGCCTCCCAGTCACCCCCTCTCATGTTCCAGCGGCAATCTTTATTCCTGTTTCCCCCTCCTCCCTCTGGCCCTGGCTAACACAATTTAAAACCATCATATTGTGGTCACTTACTATATTTGTGAGCCTCTCCTCGTCTATCCACATATCCCTAACCATCCTCCTAGCCTTCTCGTTTACAAGGATATAATCTATAGCTGACTCCCTTCCCCTTTCTGCCCAGGCTACCCTTCCCTCCGCTATGGTTAAATTTAATATTTCTGAGTCATGCTCCTCCACAAACTCTAATAACAAAGTCCCTTTTCTGTTTATCTCCTCTCCTAGGATACCAATATGCCCATTCATGTCTCCCATGGCAATTACTTGCTCCTGTCTATTTTCTGCTATTACCCTCCCTACCCTCTCATACTTCCTTTCCTTCTCTACCCTTGCACCCGTCCCTTCCACTGTCATGTAGCACACTACTATGATTAGGTGCTCCAACCTACCCTTGTCCCTGTACCCTGTTCTCACTGCTAGAATATCCTCGCTGGTACCCACATCTAGTTCCTCAAAAGTTAAGCCCGAGTCCCGTTTGGTAAATAAACCTACTCCCCCACCTTTCCTTGGGTTTTTACTCCTTCCCTCGGCTATAAAATTGTAGTCCCCTGACCTGACTTCTAGTCTTTCCCTCAGCTGGGTCTTGGTAGCCCCCACCACATGGAAGTCCCACTCCCTCAATTCCTTAGCCATGTCTTCTAACTTCCCTACTCCCCGTCCCCTAACATTTAGGCATCCCAGACGCCTCCCATGCTCCCTTGCCTCCCTCCCCTTCTGTCCCTGTCCTACACCGCTATGGTTTTTGTTCCCCCTAGGAACTACACTCAGAGATCTAAAGGCAACAGTGTCAGTATTAAATTCTCTCAAAATAATTGCCATAAATGAAATATTATTCAAAATTGTGGTAATATTCCATGAGTTGAGCCGTCTCACTGCAAGGGACACCTCTGTGCAGTGTGAAGCAGCTGCCTCGTGCACACTCAACACACGGCCGCGCTTCTCTCTGTTGGAAGTCACTTGTTCGTTATATATTAATACTGTGAAATGTGGTCTGAGGGGCATGTGTCGAGCACAGGCCAGGCTATGTTAGGTTAGTTGTAGCTGGATTCGGTCAGGTTAGATTGCTTGATTGTCCATGATAAATAAATAAATATTGTCTGGGAGCATATATTGAGGTATTTATTTCCTCTTATTGAATTTTGGCAACAGAGCACAGGCCAGGCTATGCTAGGATTCGGTCAGAACAATAATCTGAGTGCATGTCTGTTAAAATCAAGTCTATCACTGAGTTTTCATGGGTCGGCTGCGTCACTAGGTTTCGTATATGGAGAGCATCACACACTCTGTTCTTATCAAGACCATTAAAATCACCAGCAATAACCACCTTGCAATCAGTGTGCGTTGAACGGATTAAATCAACACTAGACACCACATGGTTAATCAGTCCGTCATGGACAGGGGAATCTGGTGGGTAGTGTAATACACACAATAATATTTGTCCTATTCTCCTAACACTTTTCAAAGGCACCCATAAACACTCTAACTGTGGAGGAACAGCGATTGGTGCTTGTACAGCATTCATGGGTTGTCTTGCGTACACACACACGCCGCCACCACGGCTGCCTCGGTGTTTGTGAAACAAATCATAGTTACTAAGTTCGTACATGAATGATGGTTTATTGATTGAAAACCAGGCCTCACTTATTGTGATAACATCGGGATCCTTTTGCTCAGCGACCAGACATAACTCTTCAAATTTATTGGTAATACTTGTGGGATTGGTAAGAAGCATCGAGGGGGGTTGAGAGGGTATGGGGTTGGGTTGTCTAGGGATGGGGGTGAGAAAGTGGTGTGATATGGAAGGGGGGCTGGGGGAGGGGTCACGGGGCTGGGTTATGTGTGTGTGTGTGTGTGTGTGTTAACACAAGAGAGCAGCAGGGCGAGTAATGGGATCAGTGTCCCCTCCCACCTCCCCGTCATTACTTTGCACTAATTTTCTCCATCGTCTAAAGTTTACTGCAAGCAAGTAACAGAAAGGAAACGAGGTGCCTTGGCGTTGATGGAGCCTTGGTGGTGTGTTGGCACCGTAGCCTGTGACAAGAATATTAGTAGGTCGAACAGCTTACCACGTTCAGGAGGCAGCGTCCCTCCCTGCAGGCAAGGGTCACGCGAGGAAGGGATTTGTGGGTGAGAGAAAGACTTCCTCAACTACTGCCAATATTTTTCTGCAACACTAAGTATTCTTACCCTCAAATAGAAGCGTTTTCAGCCTCACGTGCCTGTAGTAGCGATGTCCAGAATCCCGGACAAACTTTGGGGGTAGAAATCTACATATAGGAATGGTACAAAGTTTATTTAAAAAATGTTCACTTAAACTAGATGTTATTCTTAACTCTTTGAACTATGAAATAACTAAGCATGCTGTGGGTCTTGCCCTCCTCCTCCTGTTGTTTCTTTCCTCTTCCTCCCTGTCTTGTTGCAAAATGGTGTTGATAGAAATGTCATCCGTGACCTCACAAGCTCCATCCCCTCCTCCAGCGTCACATCACCACCTCCAGACACACAGACTTTACTTTTCTAAATATATCTTGCTAAATTATAGGTGTGTCTTATACTCCGGTGCATCTTATGTGGCGGGACACACGGTACCTTAGAAATTAGGAAATGTACTTTCCAAGGAAAAAATGGACAAAGCGCATCAGATCTAAGTGGTGAGTGTGTCTGGCTACATCAGTGGTCTGCACATTAGCCAAAAGGAAAGAACAGATAAAAATGTTGAGGGGAGTCTGTAGATTAAGCCGCACAGTGTTGTGTGGGGAAAGTGTACTCATACTTGTGCCGGCCAATGGGGCGTTGTGTGTGGGGTAAACCTTACCAATTTATTTCCCGCATTGTTTCCTGCCATTGCATGGGTGGATGGTGGATGGGAGGTGTCCTGGCCCATCTTAGGGTGACTCAGCAAGGTTTTCCAGGCCTATCAGCGTGTGTCTGTCCCAGCCAGCAGAGCAGAGCTGTGAGGGAGGGCAGGGCCTGGCCTTAGGTTTGTAGGGAAGCATTACCTTAATGTTGCCACATCCAGGGAAGGTGCAGCAGGCTGTGGAGGTAATGAAGGAGCCTGCACCACATGTGACAACATTGCCATACACACACACACACACACACACACACACACACACACAGGGTAGTTGGCTGGGGGAGGGGGTGGTATGAGGGTGTACGGGTGTAGGGGAGTCTTCAGGGCTGGGGAAGGCCTATTATCAGGTTCTGGCATCGGTGAATAATAATAATAATAATAATAATAATAATAATAATAATAATAATAATAATAATAATAATAATAATAATAATAATAATAATAATAATAATAATAATAATAATAATAATAATAACTGTGTTGGGTAATGTGCCGTGGCTTACAGATACATTCAGACTGTAGTGGCTGTACCTTGCAGGGAATTAGTATCTTATTGTCTTATTTAATTATTGTCTCCTCGTCTATATTTGTTCAGTTTTTCCTTAAGCTTCCTCACACTCTTTGCCGCCTCCTTCCTGTGACTTCCTGACTCTGTGCCTTCACCTACCCTTTCCAGTAATAGGTCTGTGTCATCTTCACCTACCCTTTCCAGTAATAGGTCTGTGTCATCTTCACCTACCCTTTCCAGTAATAGGTCTGTGTCATCTTCACCTACCCTTTCCAGTAATAGGTCTGTGTCATCTTCACCTACCCTTTCCAGTAATAGGTCTGTGTCATCTTCACCTGCCCTTTCCAGTAATAGGTCTGTGTCATCTTCACCTGCCCTTTCCAGTAATAGGTCTGTGTCATCTTCACCTGCCCTTTCCAGTAATAGGTCTGTGTCATCTTCACCTACCCTTTCCAGTAATAGGTCTGTGTCATCTTCACCTACCCTTTCCAGTAATAGGTCTGTGTCATCTTCACCTACCCTTTCCAGTAATAGGTCTGTGTCATCTTCACCTGCCCTTTCCAGTAATAGGTCTGTGTCATCTTCACCTACCCTTTCCAGTAATGGGTCTGTGTCATCTTCACCTACCCTTTCCAGTAATAGGTCTGTGTCATCTTCACCTACCCTTTCCAGTAATAGGTCTGTGTCACCTGATTCCTCCAAGTCATTCATTGGTTCATATCCTGCAAGCAGACCTTCTCCCTCCTCTTGTACAGAACTGACTGTATTGATATTTGATGTGAGTGTGAGGAAGTGACCCTGTGTGTTGTTGCAGGCATTACCTGGGGGGCATGCTGCTTGACCTCCCTTGCAGGGTCGCCTTGCTGCCCTGGAACCTCCCGGCACACTTCTCACACTTCCCAGAACAGCATCTCATCACTGCCTTTCAAGGTGGGTATATGTGCAGCCCGACAGCCTGCTTTTTCCCAGGTAGACAGATCATCGTCATCATCATCATCATCACCATCATCATCATCATCATCATCATCTTCACCATCATCTACATCATCATCATCATCACCATCATCATTATCATCATCATAACCATCATCGTCAGCATCAAGAGTATCATGATGCCTCTCCAATTGAAACTGAGCCTCTCTTTTTGGCCTCCTGTACTGCCTTCCTTCAGCTGGAGCAGTGCTTGATAGTCTTCTGTCTCATTTTTGTGGCTTCCACTGCCGTAAAAAAATCACCATCATCATCATTCTCAGAGAAAATAGAGTCCTTTCCAAGTCTCTGAGTGTGTCCAGCCAGCCTCACTCTGCCTGCAGGCACTGTTCAGGCTTCAGCAGCCCCTCTGGTCAGGCCCAGGGTCTGTAGGCCATTCTGCACTGTGTCATCATGTCTGCCTTAGTTACCCTCCACCTCAACTGCAGTGTATCTTCGTCTAATGTAGGTTTTTGTATCTGTGCCTCCAACTTGTTAGAGAAAGTTTGTGTTGCAGGGACTAGAGGAAACTTTTTCTTTGGCCCCTTCCCTAAATCCCCTCTTTTTCTCCCCTTTACTCGTGAGTGCCCTTACGTAGCCACATAGAAATTAGAAAATACACCCTGCTGCCGTTCACTAAGCTAGAAAAATATAATGTGAGCACAGTGGAATTTGAGAAAACAACACTTTATTGACCTCAAGAGAGAAGTGTGCACACACCAAGCCTGAGGGGAGGGAGAGACTGGCTAAAAACCTTCCAAGTTGAGGGAACTCACAACACATCTCATTAACTTACTAGTGTTCTGCATTGCCTCCTCTTCTTGCCGCTGCAGGATGTTTCTCTTAACTCGTCCACTGCGATTGTCACGGATTTTACCTTCACTGTTAGCCTGGTAACACACACTCCCAGGTCTTTCTCTGGCTCTGTGGTGGATAGTGGAGTGTTTCCCATGTGGTATTGGTATGCTGGATATCCCCTCCCAAGGTGCAGGACTTTACATTTTTCTTCATTGAATTGTAGCAGCCACTTTTTGCTCCATTTCTGTATCTTGGTGAGGTCTTCTGGTAGGAAATCCCCAGTCAAGGGGTTAATGTGCAAAGTGGCAGGTGCCTGTCTGCCTTGGCTTCCTTGGTCTGTGTCCATGCAAGTGTAGACTGAGACTGCTTCTTCCAGCTGCCTCACCACCTCATTGGGAAGCGTTGTTGGCTGTGATTAACACCTTCTGGCACTCCACATGACTCAGAATGGGATGCAGGAAGCATAGTCTTGGCCTCCACCTCCTCCTCCTCCTCCTCCTCCTCCTCCTCTTGTTTTCTTTCCTCTTCCTCCCGGTCTTGGTTCATAATGGGGTTAACAGAAATGTCATCCTCACAAGCTCCTCCCTCCTCCAGCGTCACACCACCACCTCCAGGCAGGGTTCGGGCAGCAGCAGCAGCCTCTATGCAGTGTGTGCCACAAAATGGGCCTGGGAGTAGCAGGGAGGGGCGGCAGGGTGGGGAAGGGGCGGCCTGAGGCGAGGAGGAGCGGGGTGCTGATTAGTTAGTGGCTGAGAGCGAGAGACATAAAGCGTTACAGTAATTTTTCTGTGGTTGAGTTAGAGTTCCCTACCGTGGAATCATGCCCGGGTTAGACGAATTTCCCGTTACAATAAACTGCGTAAGATGAAAAGTTTTGTTTAGTCGGCGCAACATCTGTGGTCATATGCCGGAGAGAGACAGGAGGGGGAAGGAATTATAGGAGAAGGGAACAGATCCCAGGAGACGGGACACAACCCCAGATTAATACCTGGTACCCATTCACTGCTGGGTGGACAGGGGCGTAGGGTATCGGAAAAGCTGCCCAAATTTTTCCACTCCGCCCGGGAATCGAACCCGGGCTCTCAATTGTGAGCCGAGTGTGCTAACCACTGCACCACGAAGCCCCCTCTGCGTAAGATGAGGATAAACTGTACGGCCTCTCTCACCCTCACCCTGACACCCTTCACTCCTCTCCATCCATACAGCCAAAGCACCTCAGTAACCAAGGGTATGTAGGTCTTTCTGTACTGTATCATCCTGTGTCTTCTTTGGTCTGCCTCCACCAACACTACCCATCACCTGCTGCCTCCCTCACCCTTCACTCCTCCTCTCCATCCATACAGCCAAAGCACCTCAGTGTACCCAGGATCTGTAGGTCTTTCTGTACTGTATCATCCTGTGTCTTCTTTGGTCTGCCTCCATTAACACTACCCATAATCTACTGTGTCGCTCACCCTCACCCATTCTCTCCTCCTGTCCAGACCACCTCAGTCTTCCCCTCCTCAGTACAACACTTCACACAGCCAAGACTCATCCCACCTCTCAGACCATTCACCGTGATTTAGTACATATGCAGTGTCACCGTGATTTCTTGGACTAATTCTCCCACCAACAGGGGAGTAAGATAGAAGCTGTGTCTGATATTGGTTGAAATCTTGCCTCTCCTGCCAGGGCAAAATAAAGTACACACAAAATATCTGGGAAACTGAACCTGAGAATTGTGATGCAGTGATTGGAAGACAGGCACAACAGTCTGGTATTAGGAAATGTAAGGATGAGAGACGAGTGGGAATTTAAGGGAATAGGAAGAGATCTAATGTGAGGAAGGAAGTGTCAAGTGAAAGACTGGTACAAGCAGAGGTACAGAAGAAAGGTGAGGGAAGTATTTGGCAGAGCAAGAGTAGGAGTGAAACACAGTGCTGGAGTGAGTGAGGATGTGAGAGTCTTAACCCCTTGGCTGCAGATTTCCTGCCAGAACACCTCACCAAGCTACAGGACGGGAGCAAAAAGTGGCGGCTACAATGCAGTGAAGAAAAATGTAAAGTCCTGCACCTTGGGAGGGGAAATCCAGCACACCAATACCACATGGGAAATGCTCCACTATCCACCACAGAGGCAGAGAAAGACCTGGGACTGTATGTTACCAGGATAACAGTGAAGGGATATCCAGTACACCAATACCACATGGGAAATGCTCCACTATCCACCACAGAGGCAGAGAAAGACCTGGTACTGTATGTTACCAGGATAACAGTGAAGGGATATCCAGTACACCAATACCACATGGGAAATGCTCCACTATCCACCACAGAGGCAGAGAAAGACCTGGGACTGTATGTTACCAGGATAACAGTGAAGGATATCCAGCACACCAATACCACATGGGAAATGTCCACTATCCACCACAGAGGCAGAGAAAGACCTGGTACTGTATGTTACCAGGATAACAGTGAAGGATATCCATCACACCAATACCACATGGAAATGCTCCACTATCCACCACAGAGGCAGAGAAAGACCTGGGACTGTATGTTACCAGGATAACAGTGAAGGGATATCCAGCACACCAATACCACATGGGAAATGCTCCACTATCCACCACAGAGGCAGAGAAAGACCTGGGACTGTATGTTACCAGGATAACAGTGAAGGGATATCCAGCACACCAATACCACATGGGAAACACTCCACTATCCACCACAGAGGCAGAGAAAGACCTGGGACTGTATGTTACCAGGATAACAGTGAAGGGATATCCAGCACACCAATACCACATGGGAAATGCTCCACTATCCACCACAGAGGCAAAGAAAGACCTGGTACTGTATGTTACCAGGATAACAGTGAAGGGAAACCCAGCACACCAATACCACATGGGAAATGCTCCACTATCCACCACAGAGGCAGAGAAAGACCTGGTACTGTATGTTACCAGGATAACAGTGAAGGGATATCCAGTACACCAATACCACATGGGAAACACTCCACTATCCACCACAGAGGCAGAGAAAGACCTGGGACTGTATGTTACCAGGATAACAGTGAAGGGATATCCAGCACACCAATACCACATGGGAAATGCTCCACTATCCACCACAGAGGCAGAGAAAGACCTGGTACTGTATGTTACCAGGATAACAGTGAAGGGATATCCAGTACACCAATACCACATGGGAAACACTCCACTATCCACCACAGAGGCAGAGAAAGACCTGGGACTGTATGTTACCAGGATAACAGTGAAGGATATCCAGCACACCAATACCACATGGGAAATGCTCCACTATCCACCACAGAGGCAGAGAAAGACCTGGTACTGTATGTTACCAGGATAACAGTGAAGGGATATCCAGTACACCAATACCACATGGGAAATGCTCCACTATCCACCACAGAGGCAGAGAAAGACCTGGGACTGTATGTTACCAGGATAACAGTGAAGGGATATCCAGTACACCAGTACCACATGGGAAATGCTCCACTATCCACCACAGAGGCAGAGAAAGACCTGGTACTGTATGTTACCAGGATAACAGTGAAGGGATATCCAGTACACCAGTACCACATGGGAAATGCTCCACTATCCGCCACAGAGGCAGAAAAGACCTGGTACTGTATGTTACCAGGATAACAGTGAAGGATAGCCATCACACCAATACCACATGGGAAATGCTCCACTATCCCCCACAGAGGCAGAGAAAGACCTGGGACGGTATGTTACCAGGATAACAGTGAAGGATATCCAGCACACCAATACCACATGGGAAATGCTCCACTATCCACCACAGAGGCAGAGAAAGACCTGGGACTGTATGTTACCAGGATAACAGTGAAGGGATATCCAGCACACCAATACCACATGGGAAACACTCCACTATCCACCACAGAGGCAGAGAAAGACCTGGGACTGTATGTTACCAGGATAACAGTGAAGGGATATCCAGCACACCAATACCACATGGGAAATGCTCCACTATCCACCACAGAGGCAGAGAAAGACCTGGTACTGTATGTTACCAGGATAACAGTGAAGGGAAACCCAGCACACCAATACCACATGGGAAATGCTCCACTACCCACCACAGAGGCAGAGAAAGACCTGGTACTGTATGTTACCAGGATAACAGTGAAGGGATATCCAGTACACCAATACCACATGGGAAATGCTCCACTATCCACCACAGAGGCAGAGAAAGACCTGGGACTGTATGTTACCAGGATAACAGTGAAGGGATATCCAGTACACCAATACCACATGGGAAATGCTCCACTATCCACCACAGAGGCAGAGAAAGACCTGGGACTGTATGTTACCAGGATAACAGTGAAGGGAAATCCAGCACACCAATACCACATGGGAAACACTCCACTATCCACCACAGAGGCAGAGAAAGACCTGGGACTGTATGTTACCAGGATAACAGTGAAGGGATATCCAGTACACCAATACCACATGGGAAATGCTCCACTATCCACCACAGAGGCAGAGAAAGACCTGGGACTGTATGTTACCAGGATAACAGTGAAGGGATATCCAGTATACCAATACCACATGGGAAACACTCCACTATCCACCACAGAGGCAGAGAAAGACCTGGGACTGTATGTTACCAGGATAACAGTGAAGGGATATCCAGCACACCAATACCACATGGGAAACACTCCACTATCCACCACAGAGGCAGAGAAAGACCTGGTACTGTATGTTACCAGGATAACAGTGAAGGATATCCAGCACACCAATACCACATGGGAAACACTCCACTATCCACCACAGAGGCAGAGAAAGACCTGGTACTGTATGTTACCAGGATAACAGTGAAGGGATATCCAGTACACCAATACCACATGGGAAACACTCCACTATCCACCACAGAGGCAGAGAAAGACCTGGTACTGTATGTTACCAGGATAACAGTGAAGGGATATCCAGTACACCAATACCACATGGGAAACACTCCACTATCCACCACAGAGGCAGAGAAAGACCTGGTACTGTATGTTACCAGGATAACAGTGAAGGGATATCCAGCACACCAATACCACATGGGAAACACTCCACTATCCACCACAGAGGTAGAGAAAGACCTGGTACTGTATGTTACCAGGATAACAGTGAAGGGATATCCAGTACACCAATACCACATGGGAAACACTCCACTATCCACCACAGAGGTAGAGAAAGACCTGGTACTGTATGTTACCAGGATAACAGTGAAGGGATATCCAGCACACCAATACCACATGGGAAACACTCCACTATCCACCACAGAGGCAGAGAAAGACCTGGTACTGTATGTTACCAGGATAACAGTGAAGGCAATTACAGCAGACGGGTTGAGAAGAGTTCAGTGTCAAGGGCAGCCTGGGACGTAGTGGGACACAAGGTGTGTGGAAGAGGAAGGGAGGGAAGCATGCTGGACAGACGATACAAAATAGACAGTTAAGGAACAGTAGGGAAAGTAGACAGAGTATATGAATAGTTTGGTAGAGTGACATCAACAAACTGTTTAGAGAACAAAAAGCTTTCTGAAAGAAGTAGAGATAAATTGGGGACTTCAGCGGAGAAGTCACACAACTTTAGGCCTATGAATCACCTGGTTTAATGCTGCTTTTTCTGAAACTTGCTTCACCGCACAATGCAGCAAGAATTCAGGTGCCAGATACTGCTAAAAACAGTACTACCGCTTTGATTGGTTTGGTCACAACTTTTACACCAAACGCCTCACATGGCCAAGCTTGTGAGCAGGGTGAGGTGCCGGAACACTGGAGGAGGGCCGTCATTGTGCCACTGAACAAACGGGAAGGAAGAAGGGATGATTGTGGCAGTCACGGGGAATAAGGTGACTCAGTGTGCCAGGGAAGGTGGAGGGAAGGGCTTTAAACGGAAGGGTGAAAAGAATGATAAAAAGTGTCGGCGATGAACAAGGGGGTGATAGGGAAGGGAGGGAGGTGTAAACATATGTTTTGACTGTCAGGATGCCTTGATTTTGTCCAGCTCTTCTGAGTCTGCCAAACAAGTAGTGCTGTAGTTATTTCTCCTTAAGACAGGCTGTTGAGCCCCTCTTCATGTCACTACAAAAGTCAACACAAACATGTACAAACATCCTGAGGCTGTCCACACTCCACAAAGTTGTTCAAGTTATCCGAGCCCAACAAATGCCGGTAATGGTGAGACTGTTCTTATTGCAGAGGTTGTTGAGTCACTCTTCACGTCCTCCCTGAAGGAAGCCGGCGGCCTGAAGCACCGCGGGCAGGTCACCACCACCAGCCTGCAGGCCAGGGACCACAAACACCTCTGGATGGGACTCTGGAATGGCAGGCTTCACTAAGGTCTCCTCACTCTTATATATACTCAATTTTGCATCAGTACACACGTCATCGTCATTGTCAGATATTGGTCGGTATTATCAAACGCTTTCGTCCATCACATCAACTGTTTCCAAAGGCCAAACAGGAGATAAATTGGGTTCTCATGAGTGCTCTTTTAGGTTCATGGTACAGAAGAAGGGTCAAACTACCACCAGGGTCATAAAACTGTCCTTGGAAATGCCCAAAATGCCTATGAAAGCCTTGCCAAGTATGTGTGCTTGGGTGCCAAAATGTTGAGTTATACAGCCCATTATTTCTCTGCTATAGGATGAAGGTCTTTCACAACTCTTTTTGGCAGCTCCTCTATACTTTATTTTATTGGAGCAGAGATTAGTGTTTTTTTCCCCCTGGAGTTGCTTCCTTTAATGAAAACAAAGTCCATTTGTCTCTGTGTCTGATGTTAATACACTTCATCCTGCCCCACAAAGCTTCTAATTTCACGTCCTGCTTCTCTGTCTGCCCTGACTTACACGCTGGCTGGGTGCTTTGGTTCCTCAGCTGTTGTGAGGTGCATGAGATGAAGTGCACAAGTCCAAGCCTCACCTTTCATAGGCACCAGGACACCTTTAACCTTTGTCTGTTCCCTGGTCCAGGACACTCAAGGCCTGTCTCCCCATGTTGTGCCTGGCATTCTTCTCCATTCAGCTTGGCACATTTCTTAACTTCTCTCTGGATCTTGTGTGAGGTGCAGAGTTTATGAAGCACATTTTAGGGCTGGGAATATGCACAGACTGCACCCTTCTCCTCAGGGAGAGGGGCAGGTTTATAGCCATAATAATACAATGTTTACCAAAATTGTTCCACTCCATTTCTCTCCTGATTTCTTATTAATTCTGTAGGCCTGGTTTGCAGTAATTAGGTAAAGTTTGGGGCACATGTTACAAGTGTGCCTGGCTGCGGTGCTCATCTCCATCCCTCTGGCCCCTGAGCCAGCAGCGGGTAAGGACCCTTCAGCCCCAGGACATGGCCACTACAGTATCTGGGTCACCACAGCTGCCTTGCCCAGGCTCCCTTTTATAGACCAACCCAAAAGGCAGGATGAACAGCTGGGTGGGTCGTCACTATAACCCAGACCGGTGTGTTCATAGCTAGCCGTCAACCTCTCCACCAAGGGAGCACACTGGTTGCTGTGTGTGTCTACTCTTTCAAAGGTTGCATTCCTCATTATTATTTTTAGCCAGTACCAATTTCTTCCTTCTATGTCTTAAAGTATAGCTCACCTTTCCCACTTGATGCTCCTGGAGTAATGATGTGTAAATAAAAGACAGAAATGACCATAGCTGGGCACGATAACAGAAACCTTATTCCTGATAACCGATAACGAAAAACCTTAACGGCGATAACCGATATTCGTTAACTAGAGACACAAATATAGGCAATAACCGATAACCGATAACCGATATAAATCCACAATTCCGATATGCGAAGACGATACTATATTGATATCTCAGATGGAACAACATTGATGAATTCAAATTTTCATTATCTGTATTTTAGGAAACTTACAAAACCTTAAAACCACACGTTGACACGTACATATGGACGGTAATACTAGAAATGCCTGAACCGGTGTTGTGTTATTTGGCGTCCCCACCGTCAAAAATTGTTTACAAACACTGGTCTCTCGTGAACGGTATATGCTCAGACCAGCAAGCGTAGACCTGTACAGTCTCACAAAGCTTTTAAACCATAATTAAGAGTTGCTGGAAGGCTGAATCAGACATATAGTACCACTACCACCATCCTCGCTGTTTCTAGAACGACACTGTAAGAGTTGTATTTATATGTGCAAAGTGTACGTCGTTCTAGAAACAACGAGGATGGTGGTACTGTATGTTTGATTCAGCTTTCCAGCAACTCTTAATGTGTTAAAAAAGCATTGTGAGACTGTACAGGTCTACACTTAATGGTCTGAGCATGCGCAGTTCACGAGAGACCAGTGTTTGTACACAAAAGTGCCAGCTTTTGACGATGGAACACCAAATAACACAACACCGGGTGCCTTCAGTATCATGGCATGGTCACAAACGAATATGGAATATCAAATTTGAGGTAGTGAATAATCATTTTTGGGGCAAAGTTAAATGATCTTTCTCTATGATATATTTATTTTTGAGTAGCATAAAAAAAATAACCTAGTGTTTTAATTTTCATGATCTAAGTATGAAACCTCATCACCGAAGATATTTCATACCCCGAAGTTTTTTCATACAACACCGGGCCACGCATGCGCAGTAGGGAGGAGACAATGTTTTTTTCTGAGAGGCGGAAAAAAAGTAGCGATTATCGCTAGTTTGGTTACAAAAGTAACGAAGATACCGATATATATTTAAATAAGTAGCGGATGGTCGATAATCCGATTTTGTTATCAGCGATAAAGTATCGCGATAATGCCCAGCTATGGAAATGACACCAGTGTAATTGTTTAATAGTGCAAACATAAATATGTACTACTAAACACTTCTCTAAGGGGTGTGTGTTTGTACACAGCAAACACTGCCTGGGTCACTGTAACAACAGCCTGCCCCTGTCCCTGCAGAGGAAGGTGTTCCGTCAGTGTAACAGGAGAAAGCTGAAAGTAAATGTCAACAAAAGTAAAGTGATGGTTTGTGAGTGTAGAAGTGAGGTTGTAGATTTTGTATGCCCATATAGAGTGGGAATTGAATGTGAAAAAGAATGCAAAATAATTTTGAATGGTGAAGAAATGGAGGAGGTCAATGAGCTTAAGTACCTTGGATCAGTTATGTGTAAGCATGGTGGTATGGAGGGAGAGACAAGAGAAAGGGCATTGCAAGGAAGAAGGGTGGTAGGGTCTTTGGGACGAATCATGAATGGCAGAAGTGTGAGCATGGAGGTAAAGAGGGATTTGAGAAATACAATAATAGTACCAACCCTCACATATGCAAGTAAAACATGGGCCTGGAATGAAAGTCAGAGGTCTAGAGTCCAGGCAGTGGAAATGAGTTATTTGAGGAGTGCTTGTGGTGTGAGTAGAATGGATGGAATGAGTAATGAAAGTGTGTACGAGCATTTTGGAATGTGTCACAGGGGTGAAGGGAAGAAGTGTGGAGTGGTGGAAGAAGTGAAGCGACAGACTTTAAAGTGGTTTGGCCACATGGAGCGAATGGAGGAGAGTAAGATAACCAGAAGGGTGTATGTGAGTGAGATAGAGGGAGGGAATGCTAGAGGACGACCTCCAGTGAAATGGAGGGATAGGGTGCAAGAGTACGTTAGGGAGAGGGGGGAAAGATCTTTGAGAAACTTTGAGCAGGCACGGAGGGAGTGTCTGGATAGAGAAAGTTGGAAGCTCTTCTGCCTTGGCCATCCTCTGGTGGGAGCTCCTAGGAGCAGGCGTCGATGAAATGATGATGATGATGATGGGTCTAGAACAATGTTTTCAAAGTCACAATCAACAAACTAGCTCTGTCTTGCCCCTAACCTTAAAAATCAACAAAAAATGAGAACACACCAGGTTTGCCAAGACCCCCAAAGCTCCCCCAGTAACAAATAAGATCACTAGGTTTTGCCGAAGTCAACACTAAACCTTCTTCCTCCTCTTCCTCCTCCTCTCAGACCAACCGCACGTGCAAGACATGCCAGGCTCTGATGTCCAGTGTGGAGGAGATCGGAATTCCTATCATGAGGGAGACACACACCGCACCACACCCTCACCGGACGCCAGCAAGCTATTGCCATCCTGTAGTCGCCACACCTCCAGGTTGGTCGTGGCTTGGGGGGGAACCGTACATCTTCTCCTCAGTTCTGTGTCTTAATTTTAGGTTTGTTTGTACATCAAGCTTGATATTTGCCATCCTGAAGTCCCCCTCACTGTCGTGACTCTACTCTTGCTCATTCCTATGCTATCCAGATCCCTTATGCAAGGGTTAACCACCATGTTCATTCTTTCATCCCTATTCTATCCAAATCCCTTATGCAAGAGTCAAACAGCATCTTCATTATTTCATCCCTTTCGCTGGTAAACTCTGGAACAGCCTCCCTTCGTCTGTATTTCCACTCCTGCTCATCCCTATACTGTCCAAACCCTTTATGCAAGAGTTAACCAGCAACTTCATTCTTTCATCCCTTCTGCTGGTAAACTCTTTCCTTCCTTCCTCTTGTTCTTTTTCTTTCTTTCTCTTTCCTCCCTTCCTTTCCCTGCCTTCTGTTCCTTCTATCTCTCTGTCTATCTTGCCCTTGAACTCCCTCCTTTGCCCCCAATAAACATAAAACAAAACAAAAATTAATTTGTGGTGGCAATGGCAGCGTCTTCAACATTAACACGTCCCTTCCTTACTTACCCCCAGGGAGCCACCATCAAGCAGGACGACCACTCCGGAGCCATCATCATCACCCGCATCATGCATGGCTGACTGCTCCGGCCTCATCCATGCTGCCGACGAGGTGCAGGGGTCAACACCTTCAATGTGGAGGGCAAGACACTGGCGGATGTCCACACGATGCTGGTGAGGGAGGGAGGGAGAGGGAAGGGAAGGAAAGAGAGAGAGAGAGAGAGAGAGAGAGAGAGAGAGAGAGAGAGAGAGAGAGAGAGAGAGAACTGTTGGTCAAATTTTATTCTCTCTTTTGCCTTGCTTTTCCTGTATACTTGCTCTGGATGAAATAAAGCTATCATTACTATTATTATTATCATTATTTATTTTTCCGAGCCCACAAGTAACCAGCCCACCTCCTGTCCCCTTCCAGGTGCCGGCGGAGGGCACCATGACCTTCAGGCTGCTCCCGGCCAGCAGCTCGGTGCACCTCAGGGAGAGCAAGGTGAGGGTGCACGCCTACTTCCACTATGACCCCAAGGAGGACAACAAGCACATTCCCTGCAAGGAAGCCGGGCTGCCCTTCAACAAGCTGGACATCCTGCACATTGTGACCCAGGATGACCCCTACTGGTAAGCCCTGGTGACCTCATAATGAAGCTTTGTGGCTCTCAAGCGATCCAGTGTCCCGCTTGACCTGCCCCACTCATGGGGAGCTATGCGGCTCAGGCCAACTGAGTGCTGGTGTGTGACATTGCCCCTGCAGCAGCCCTGCTAGACCAGAGGACTTGACCGCTGCAGTGGTGCATTCCGTCCACTGGTGAGTCACACAGCTCCCCGTGGGTGTGGGGGTGAAACACACTGACACTGGATCAGCTGGGCGCACCAAACACAGCGTTCCACACAGCAGCCCCATCACAGTGTTCCCTCAGCAGCTCTTATAGGCGACCCTTTACTGAAAACAACAATCACAGTCAAAAGAAACATTTGTAAATGGTGCTGCAAAGGTGTCACTGGCCACTCACATAACTACATCGTCTGCCTTATGTACAAACACTGCCCCCCGTCTGCACAACAACAGGCCAGCCCGAGGCAGGGCTGCTGCAGCACCAGAGGGGGCTGCCGTGTGTCTCGCTGGGTGTGGTGGTGGGGGTGGCAGTGGTCACGGTGGCAGAGGTCTGGGCTTTCAGTGAGCAAACACACTCCCAACATCTGTATTCTATAGATTTACATAGATTTACATAGAAAATCAGACCACACAGACCCCATGGTCCAGACTTGGTGGTCTGTCCTTAAACCTAAGTGATTTTACATTAATCAGAAGACTCCAAAACGTTGCACTTCTACTCTAGTTGATATTAAGTTGAAGGAAGTGACGGTCGAGCTTATTTTTGAAGGAGTCAATCGTGTTACACTGGAACACTGATGGTGGAAGCTTATTCCATTCTCGCACTACAACGTTGGTGAAGAAAAATTTGGTGCAGTCTGAATTTACTTGTCTACATCTGAGTTTTACGCCATTGTTCCTCGTGCGCAAAGTGTCATCGATCATAAACAATGTTGATCTGTCTACATTCGTGAAACCATTAAGTATTTTAAAACATTCGATCAATTTTCCTCGGAGGTGACGTTTCTCAAGAGAGAACATGTTAAGGGTAGAAAGCCTTTCTTCGTAGGATTTGTTGCGCAAGGAAGGGATAATTTTCGTTGCCCGACGCTGAACACCTTCTAATTTAGCAATATCCTTTGCATGGTGGGGAGACCAAAACTATACCGCATATTCCAAGTGGGGTCTGACTAAACTGTTGTAGAGCGGGAGTATTACATCTTTATTCTGAAATAAAAAGTTTCTTTTAATGAAGCCCAACATTCTGTTCGCTTTATTTGCTGCATCGATGCATTGCTGTGAGAATTTGAGGTTTGACGCTATTTTGACCCCCAAGTCCTTGACGCATTGAACGCTTTTGAGTTTAACGCCGCGCATTTCGTAATCAAACTTCTTATTCCTCGTTCCAACTTGAAGGACCTGGCACTTGTCTACGTTAAAGGGCATCTCCCATCTATCCGACCAAGCTGAAATTTTGTGCAAATCCTCTTGGAGGCTTTGCCTGTCTTCGTCAGTGAGAACCGAGTTACCAATCTTTGTGTCGTCTGCAAATTTACTAATGCGGTTATTGAGTCCAACATCCACGTCGTTGATGTAAATAATGAAGAGCACTGGGCCAAGAACCGAGCCCTGAGGGACGCCACTAGTGACAGGCGCCCACTCTGAGTTAAATCCGTCAATCACTACTCTTTGTTGTCTGTTGCTCAACCAATTCGCGATCCATTGGTTTACCTGACTGTCAATACCTATTTGCTTTAATTTGTAAAGTAATTTATGATGCGGGACTTTATCAAACGCTTTCTGGAAATCAAGATAGACTACGTCCAGTGATTTGGTTACGTCATAAACAGTGAAGAGGTCGTTATAAAGGTTAATAGATTTGATAGGCAGGATCTTTTGTTGCGGAAGCCATGTTGTGAGTCCCCAATTAATGAGTGGCTTTCAAGGTAACTCACAATTTTGTCTCTAATTATGCCCTCAAGTAGCTTACCTACAACCGAAGTTAGACTAATGGGCCTGTAATTACCTGGTACTTTTTGTCTCCTTTCTTAAAAATCGGTGTCACGTTAGCCTTTTTCCAATCTGAAGGGACAATGCCTTGTCGCAAGGACATATTGAATACGGTTGTGAGGGAGGAGAGTATTTCGCACTTTGTTTCTTTCAGCAGAGTTGGATATACTTTATCAGGTCCAGGACTTTTATTTGTTTTAAGTGATTTGAGGGCTTTAAGGACTTCATCGGGTTTTATATCAAAGTTAGACAATGCATGCTCGGGATTTACATTAGTACTGGTGTTGGTGGTGGTGGTGGGAGGACTGTTATTATTAAACACCGAGGAAAAGTAATTATTTAATAGGTTTGCAACGTGTTGGCTGTCAGTCACTAGTGCACCGTCGCTGTTTGTTAAAGGTCCAATTCCACTTCTGATCGCCTTTCTGTTGTTTATGTAACTGAAGAAGGATTTCGGATTTTTTTTACAGTTGGCTGCAATATTTTCTTCATATCTACGCTTTGCCTGATGCACTAATCTCTTTACTCGTCGCCTGGCATCATTGTAAAGTCTAATGTTTTCGGGCGTGCTTTGGTCTTTCTTTAACCTGTAAGACAATTTTCTCTCCTTGACTGAGTGTTTAATTTTGCTATTAAACCAAGGTGGACTTTTATTAGTGTTAATTCGCTTCTCGCACAAGGGGACAAATGTGTCCTGCTGAGTGAGTAGGTAAGTGATTTTTAAAGTTTAGCCAGGCGTCCTCTGCATTGCCGTCATCTGATAGTTGCATATCTATTAGTTTTCGTCGGATTTCTACGAAGTTGGCTCTTTTGAAATTGGGCACCTTAACTTTATTTTCAGTCACCGATGTTTGAGCTCTAATGTCAACGCGCACTAGTTTATGATCGCAGGAACCGAGGTGTTCTCCTACCGTGACATTACTGACTAGGTTATCTTGGGTCGCTATAACAAGGTCAAGTATGTTATTTTGTCGAGTTGGTTCAGAAACCATTTGGCTTAGATAATTTTCCTCTAGAAATTCGATCATTCTATGGGACTCACCTTCTGTACCCGACAGTGTCGCCCAGTCGATATGGGGGAGGTTAAAGTCTCCTAGTATCAGTGAGTCGCTGTTATTAAGTGACTGCCTTAAGACGCTGTACATTTCAAGATCGCCATCAAGTGATTGCCCCCGCGGCCTGTAAGTGACAGATATATTTAAATTGACTTTTGCAATGTTTACTCGCACGCACAAATGTTCAACGTTACTGTTTCTTGGTGTTTTGTCAGTAGGTTGCAAGTAGCTTTTGACAAAAAGGGCGACGCCACCCCCTCTACGGTTTACACGATCATTGTTGAAGAATCTGTAGCCATCTATGTTGTATTCGGAACTTAAATCAATATTAGTGGTGTCGATAAATGTTTCGGTTATAGCAATTACGTCAAAGTTTTCTGTCAGAGCAAGACATCGCAGTTCATCAAATTTGTTTCTTAGGCTACGCGCATTGAAACTAAGGACTCTTAGGTTATCTTGAAGCTTGGTAATAGAGGTACTGGAGGGTTCAATGTTACGAGTCTGTTGTGGTGTATGGTGTCTATTTACACGGGCGGGATGGAAGGACGTGGCTGAGAGTCGTTTTTTGTTGTTCGGGCGTTACGTACGGCGTTGTTGAGGAGCCTTCCGAATCTGGCTGCCCCGATGGGGGACAGGTGTATGCCGTCCCTTTGGAAAAGTTTACTCTGGCCGTAGAAATGGTTCCAGGCGTTAAAGAACTCGACGTCAAGTTCTCCGCAGAGAGTCTGTAGGCGGTTGTTGAGGCTGAAGGCCTTACTGTAGAGTCAGAGCTTTTTCGTTGCTTTCCTTATTGGTGGTTATGTTCATCTATAAATGTAGGTTGGGTTGTTTAAAGCACATGAGACAGAGCACAAAAAGGCATTTTCCAATGAGTTCTTGTCTGTTTTTATTTTTTATTCAAAATTTTCACCCAAACTTTGGTCCAACCATTTCAAATAGTCTGTTTGGACGGCGGATTTCTTGGGTCCTTTCCTCCCCTCTGCTCTGCCGCTCACTCCCAACACCTGTTTTTCCCTCTCATGTGTTAGCTACAGGTAACATAGGAGAGGGAAAAACAGGTGTTGAAACTGTGGCAGAGCAGAGGAAAGAAGACCCAGGAATCTACTGCCCAAACAGACCATTGAAATGGTTGAACATTCAGCCTCTTAATATCACTAGAGCCAGGGCCCCACTGTAGACCCTGAGTCCCCTCCATGGAGTATGAACACTAGGAGACAATAAAGTAAGGGGAGGGCAGGGACAGAACAATGCCTGATGAGCTAACAAGAGGTGTGTGTTGCTTCTTGCCTTCAACTCACCAATGTCAGCAGGAGAAACAGTCTACACTACAAGTAGCCTCAGCCCCTACCATCATGGCTGACATGCCCAATAAGCCCCACAGCCTCCCTCACCCTCCAGGCCAACATCAGCATCAGCTCCAATTTCTAACACTTGCTGGGTAGCCGTTGTTGGCGAGAAGCTGGGAAACTCTCTTCAGCTCGGTGTTCGCGGCTGCCCATGTTGAGGTGTGTGTGAGGGCCCTCTTGACAAAGGCGCTGATTATGCTGCGCCTATATCTTTCGGAGCATTCGCTAGCACCGTTGAGACAGAACCCGAGGTTAGTGGCTTTCACGCACACTTCTGTTGAAAAATATGTGTCCTCACGGTGCACCATGGTGTCCAGAAATGGGAGCTTCTTATTTTGTTCTATTTCATGTGTGAAGTTTAAGCAGGAGTCGTTCTTGAATTCGGTGATTAACTCCTTTATGTGGCTCATGGTGTCAATGCTGATGAAGATGTCATCGACGTACCTCGCGTAGATTTGTGGTTTGAGT
>NW_026112056.1:227500-240570 GCF_024679095.1 Eriocheir sinensis
TTATCGATATGTTTCTCTGTCTCTATCTTGCACTTCCTTTAGACAATTAGTCTCCCTTCCTTCCTCTTACCTCCTCACTCCCTCTTTATGCCTCCTTTTATTTTTTCCCATTCCGTTCTTTCTATCAATGGTCTAATGTCGGCTGCAATTAGTTTAACGTCGGTGGCAGTAAAACATTCGAGTCTATTATAGATGAAAATATCCGTGACCACCTAGACTCCCTAGAGAAACAGCCTGATCAATGGTCCCCACCTTGGGTTCATTGATCAAGGCTAGATCTTCAATCTGACTTTATTGTTTTTTCTTTTTACAAAAAGTGTCAAATACGTAAGGACGACAGTTATGATATTGCATATCTTAATTTTAGTAAAGCATTCGACAAAGAACCTCACCAATAACTTTGACAACAATTAAAGCCCACGGGTTTGAAGGTAGATGGATCATGGTGTGGTTCAGTGACAGGAAGCAGAGTTCTGGGCTCAGGTAGTACATGGGGATAATGGGATTGGGTTCGGTACTAAGTCTGATGCAAATATCACGATACTTTGGTGGAGCAGGTGCAGAATTCCCTACCCGGCAGCATTGTCCTTCAACCACAACAAAACATACCATTTTATATGTGGGTTGTTTAGTATTTGACATGAATCTTTAATTTTTGTATATGGTAAAACAAGTCTATATTATGTTGTGAATGTATCGAATTTTAGGATAGTAACGATGATTTATGTATGGAAATGAATTCAACCGTGTGCTACCCAGCGACGTTGTCATGTCTATGGTCAAGGTCGCCGGGTGACCCCCTGTGGACCTCGGGTTGCCCCGGGCCATTATTCCCTGGTAGAGAGGAAGCGGGTGAGAGAGGGGGAGGGAAGGTAGCGGTAGCCAAGGTCCAGCCCATGAGACAGATGCAAGGATTTCTTGACAACATTTTATCAGTGTCTTTTTACCGATACCCTCGCTACACTTGACCCGATAAAAACAGTTATATTTTGTGAGCTTTGTTCTCCGTTCATTTTGCAATTGGCAAGGAACCTATAATATGGCCCCTCGGGCCAAATTTGTGGCTTTACCGTGTAGCAGCGACGGGCCAAATTTGTGCCATGATATAAACCCCCAAAAAATAGATGATGCATAAACCGATCACAAAACGCTTTGATATATATTATGAAATGATTTGTGTGAGTGATGATTTTTTTTCTCATTTTTCTCGCTTAGAAGGACCATTAAGAAACATGATCCCTGCGGCTACAGGGTTAATAGTCCCCTCATATCCTTGTGTATCCGTGTTATTTCCTTCACCTCGTTCTCCACTGCTCTCCCTCTCTCTCTGTCCCGTTCCCGGTCTCCCTCAATCCTCTCTCTCACCTCCCAACCCTCCCTCCTCCCAGCCACTCACTCCCTTAATCCCATAATCGTCACTCCCTTAATCCCCATAATCCTGTGATCGCGATATTATTGACAATTAGTCCCGTTCTAATGCGTTTACAAACCCAACTCATTAATCGATTCCTACTTTACTCTCTCTCTCTCTCTCTCTCTCTCTCTCTCTCTCTCTCTCTCTCTCTCTCTCTCTCTCTCTCTCTCTCTCTCTCTCTCTCTCTCTCTCTCTCTCTCTCTCTCTCTCTCTCTCTCTCTCTCTCTCTCTCTCTCAAGATTAAGTAATATGTATAGTGTTTTGATGTGTTTCTGTTAATATTTTTGAAACTATGAGGTTTGTGGAGAAACGAGAGAGAGGAGGAGGTGGAAGTGGAGGTGGAGAAGGAGGAGGAGGTGAAGGTGGAGGTGGAAGTGGAGGTGGAGAAGGAGGAGGAGGTGAAGGTGGAGGAGGAGGTAACTTTATTCTCTCACAGTCCTCATATAAGGCAACCACGAGGTCTGTTTTTTTTTTCTTTTTAAAGGAGGAGGAGCAGGAACAAAGAAACACAAAGTGAGAACAAACAACAGCAGGCCTGCTGGTCATTACGAGGCTGTTTGTGATAAGCTACACTAACTATCTAATCAAAGGTGGAAGATGAAGGACAGCAAAGGCGAAGGCCGTGGTGAGCAAATCAGGGAAGTAAAGTAACGGAACAGGCCGAGGCAGCAACACTATAATATAGTCGCCAAGTCAGTCAGTTCGGGGCCTCGCCATTCGCGCCAATCCCGGGCAGAATCTTGGCGGTTCAGTCTCCTTCCTTCGCCCTGTCAACTTCCCACTTTCGTCACATCACTTTCCTTCCTTTCCTCGTTCCTTCCTTCCTTCCTTCCTTCCCTCGTTGTTGCTTTCCTTCCTTCCTTCCCTCGTTGTTGCTTTCCTTCCTTCCTTCCCTCGTTGTTGCTTTCCTTCCTTCCTTCCCTCGTTTCTTCCTTCGTCCTGTCATTTTCTCCATCCTCCCTTCCTCCTGTCATCTTCCCCTTTATTCCTCCCTTCCTCTGTCACCTTCCTTTGGCCTTCGTCCTGCCATCCTTGATCCAACAAAAACGGTCTCCGGCGCTTCACTGTATTTTCGATTGATTTGAATTAATCCCGTCTGGAATTTTAAGAGGCTCATCTTGCTATCCACCCTCCTCGCCTCGCAGAGCTGGGGAGCGTCAGGGGCCCAAGGCATTGCTGGCGAGCGTCGCAGGGCTCAGGGCTCCGGCAGGGCGCCTCGGCTCCCCCGGAGCGTCCACGGAGGTGTCGGAGATCCCGAGGGTCCGGGGGTTGGGGGGGCGTGAAGTGGCAGCAAGACATGCAGTTACTGACCTCTTATTAGCCAGACGACGCGTTAATGACACGTTCCAATGGAAGGTTCGACGCATGGGGAGGTACAATTCCCCTAAGCAAGGCAAGTGTCATGCCAACTACGATAAAAAACGAAAAATACACAAAAAAAATACAAAAACAAAAAATCAAAAAAAAATTGTCTTGTTTTGCTTTGTTTAAAGCGTCTTGTATGTTGGTATGGCGGGTCTTCTCTGGGGAGAAGGAGACTAACGCGTTCCAACATACAAAACCAGGAAAAGACGACATGGAAACACCGAGAGAAGGAGGGGAAAGAAGGGAACACCAGAAGAAGGAAAATGAAGAGAAGTAACACTAGAAGAAGGCATATGAAGTAACACAAGAAGAAGGTATTGAAAAGAGTAACACAGAAGAAGGTATTGAAAAGAGTAACACAGAAGAAGGTATTGAAAAGAGTAACACAGAAGAAGGTATTGAAAAGAGTAACACAGAAGAAGGTATTGAAAAGAGTTACACAGAAGAAGGTATTGAAAGAGTAACACAGAAGAAGGTATTGAAAGAGTAACACAGAAGAAGGTATTGAAAAGAGTAACACAGAAGAAGGTATTGAAAAGAGTTACACAGAAGAAGGTATTGAAAGAGTAACACAGAAGAAGGTATTGAAAAGAGTAACACAGAAGAAGGTATTGAAAAGAGTAACACAGAAGAAGGTATTGAAAAGAGTTACACAGAAGAAGGTATTGAAAAGAGTAACACAGAAGAAGGTATTGAAAAGAGTAACACAGAAGAAGGTATTGAAAGAGTAACACAGAAGAAGGTATTGAAAAGAGTTACACAGAAGAAGGTATTGAAAAGAGTAACACAGAAGAAGGTATTGAAAAGAGTTACACAGAAGAAGGTATTGAAAAGAGTAACACAAGAAGAAGGAATTTGAAGATAAATAACACAAGAAGAAGAAATGTGAAGTAACACCAGAAGGAAAATGCAGAGAAGTAACACTAGAAAAATGAAAATGGAAATGAAAAGAATCATCCACCTTTCGGCCCAAACCAACATCACAAAATTATGGGCGAGTCTCTTCTGGGAGGAAAGCGGCTCGTTCAGACCCAGGAACACCAGAAAGGATGAAAGAAACATCAAGAAAAGGAAAACAGAAAAGTCATCCACCTTTCGGCCCCTGGGGCCGCAGGTGAGTGACAGGTGATCTCCTCTGGGGAGAAGGAGGCTAACCCACACAGTCAAGATAGAGGATAGAGAAAGGAAATTAAATCATCGAGAAAAGAAAATGAAATTACAATATCAAGAAAATAACTAAAAAGTCATCGAGCTTTCGGCCCTGGGGCCTGGGGCAGAGTGACAGGTGAGTCTTCTGGGGAGGAGGAGGCTCATCCACAGCCAGCAACACCAACAGAAAGAAAAGAAAAGAAAACATCAAGAGAAAAGAAAAGGAAAAGAAAAGAAAAAAACAAAGTAAACAAAGCAAAACAAGACAAAACAAAAACAAAACAAAATAAAACAAATTAAAACAACATAATAAATAAATAAATAAACAACCCAATAACAAACAATATAATTTAGCTACTGGGACTGCTCAAACGATCGAGATCAGCTTGGAAGTGTTCTTTATCCGTTGTCGTAGTGACTCTGCTGGCTATGTTTGTATCGTCGGCAAATTTCGATATTTTACGATAGCCTCGTCAATGTCATTTACGTACACTAAAAACAGAACAGGTCCCAACATCGACCCCTGTGGAACACCGCTTTTGACATCTCGCCAGTCAGATAACATAAGAACATAAGAACGTTGGAATCTGCAAGAGGCCGGTAGGCCTATACAAGGCAGTTCCTTTGACCCTAAACTCCCGTGTATCTAACCCCACCTAGTATCGCTGTCCATGAATTTATCTAATCTATTTTTGAATGTGACAATTGTATTGGCACTCACCACATGACTGCTAAGCCTATTCCACTCATCCACAACCCTGTTGATAAACCAATTTTTGCCTATGTCCCTGTTAAATCCGAATTTATCCAGTTTAAACCCATTACTTCGTGTCCTACCCTGTTCTCTTACCAACAAAACCTTATGAATATATCCCTTATTAAAGCCCTTCATCCATATATAAACCTCGATCATGTCTCCACGCACCCTTCGTCTTTCTAGAGAATGCAAGTTTAACTGTTTGAGTCTTCCCTCGTATGGCAAGTTTCTCAACCCCTGAATCATCTTAGTCATCCTCCTCTGCACTGATTCTAACATTTTGATATCCATTCTATAGTAAGGTGACCAAAACTGAACCGCATAGTCAAGATGAGGTCTAACTAATGCTAAATATAGTTTGAGGAAGACCGGCGCTTCTGTTGCTTGTTTTTGAAGCCTTACTGGGTGTCGGAGATTGCATGATTGTCTTCTAGAAACTTAACAAGTTTGTCTCAAATGATCTTTTCGAGTATTTCTCCTGCCACTGATGTCAAACTTATTGTCCTGTAGTTTAAAGCACCAATTTTGTCTCCTTTTTTGAAAATCTGTGTTACGTTCGCCATCTTCCAGTCGTCCGGGACCTTATTCAGTTGAGCTGACCGGTTGAACATATTAGTGAGTGATTGAATTATTTGTTGTTTAAGCTCTTTTAATGACCGCGGGGACAAACTGTCAGACCCCGCTGACTTGTCGTGTCGAGTTTGTCCAAATACTTTTTCACTTCTCCGCGGGTCAGGGCCCTCAGCAATGGTTTCGATGTCCTCGACTGTGAATACGGATGCTAAGTTAGTGTTGAGGATTGTGGCCATTTGTTTACTGTTCCGAGTTACTGATCCAGTCTCGTCTGTCAGGGGACCAGTATTGGATATATGTTTTTCGATCTGATGTATGTGAATAATTTTTTGAGTTGGTCTTGATGTTGCGCGCTATTTGTTTATCATAGTTGCGTTTATTACCTTCTAATAAGGGTGCGACAAGCTTTTAGGCTGGTGTGGTACTGTGTGCGGGCTTCGGCAGTGTCATTCTCTTTCATTAGATTATAAAAAAAAAAAAAAAATCAGTTTACCGCCCTTTTGAATTCTCTGGACATTCACGGTGGATCTACGGCACCATTTACTCGCCTGGGTTTCGTAGGCACTGTAGCCTTCTCTACTCCCAAAAGCTTATCTTTGAAGTCGTTCCACACGTTGTTGATTGTATTGTCGGTGAGGTTAAGTTGGTCCCAGGTCGCAGGAGGAAGCAGCTCACGGGCTAGGTTGAAATTTGATTTTTTGTAGTCTGGTATCACTGACAGATTGTCTACGAGTTTGTGACATATGTTGACATTAAAACGGATTTAGTGGTGATCGCAACCATGAATTTTCTCACCATTTTCACAGTCGCGAATGAGGTCGGGTCCGCTTACTAATACCAAATCCGGCAGATTGTTTTCTCTTGTCGGTTGAGTTACAACTTGAGTGAGGAACGAATCCTTAACCATTTCTATAAGTCTGTTATTACTTATCAAGGAGGAGGAGAAAGAGGAGGAGGAGGAAGAAGAAGAAGAAGAAGAAGAAGAAGAAGAAGAAGAAACATGGAAACATGGACTAGCAGGCAGCAGAAAGCCTGTTACTAGGCTAGAAGAAGAAGAAGAAGAAGAAGAAAAAGAGGAACAAGAAGAAGCAGAAAATTCATAAAAAGAGCTCTACCGCCGCCTCCTCCTTATGCTTGTTTCCATGTTTCCATGTTTCCTGCTTGATTAGGGAGTGTTCATGAACTTGTGTAATGAATAAGCTCAACACCAGGGAGAGGAGGAAGAGGAGGAGAAATTGAAAGAAGAAACACGAGAGAGAGAGAGAGGAATGACCTCTGTACCTGGAAGACTGTCTGTAATTGGAAGACTCATCATTAAAAACTCTGCTTTCTAATGAGGATAATCGAGCTAATGAAGATACACGTACGGTACATATGTTCGATTACTGTTGCTTCTTGTCTTTAGCGTTCTGTCCTCCTTTCATTGTTTATATTGCCTGCAGACGATTCATTCCTCATGTTTACAAGCTACGAAGACGGAAAATAAGGAAACGGAAGGGAAATAAAAATAAAAGGATGAATAGCGAGATGAAAAAGCCAAAACAAGAAGATGAGGAAGAACTTAACAGAAAAATACGAAAAAAAAACAATGAAAAAAAGAAAATATGCTTTGGAAGATAAGGAGGAGGAGAAGGAGGAAAACGAGGAGACAAAGAAGAAAACTGAGGAAGAACAAGAAAATAAGAAAAAAAGCATCGTTGTGGAGAGTATTGCTGTGTTGAAGTCGAGCTTAAACACCGCGGCACAGCACACAGCCTTGCCCTCTCCACAGCCGCAGCACAGACACGCCGCCCCTTTGCCCAGGCCGCTGACACTCCCGACGCAGCAGCGGCTAAATACCAAGCGACACCCTCCTTGCATTATTGAAATGGCCAGCGCTCTCCCCCACCTCCTCCTCCTCCTTCTCCTTCTCCTTCTACTTGCCCTCCTTCTCTTCCTCCACCACCTCCTCTTCCTCCTTGCCCTGCTTGCCACCCTCCTCCTCCTCCTCTTCCTCCTCCTCTTCAACCCTGCCCTTTGAACTCACTCTACCTCCTCTTCATTGCTCTCTTTGCACGCTCCCTTCTCGCGCTACCATTTTCCATCTCGTTTCTTTCTTTCTTCTCCCATTTCTCCATCACCTACTATTCCTCCTCCATATCCTCCTCCTCCTCCTTCTTCTCTTTCTCCTCCTCCAGCCCTCTAGTGATCTCTGACCCTCTCTCTCTTCCCCTCGCTTCCGCACACTCCACCACAGATTATAACTATTAGTCTCTTCATCTTGACAAGGCATTATCTCCTTTTTCACCTGCATTTCCTTCGCTTCCTCTTCTTCTCAATGTGTGTGTGTGTGTGTGTGTGTGTGTGTGTGTGTGTGTGCGTGTGGGTATGTATGTGGTGTGCGTGCAGGCGGGCGAGGGCATTGTTGGGCATTCAGTTGCGTTCTCGGCGTGTCGTGGCGAGACCCTCCTCCCGTTACTCATCCCTGCCTGTTGTTGGTCTGTTTCACTTTTCCTTGGGGGACATTATGAGTTCATTGTTTCTCATCGTGTGTCTAACGGGGCTTCTTTTCTCCTTTTTTATAACATTTTTATATAAGTTGTTTTTGTCTTGGATAGTTAGGTTACGTGGGGTTAGGTTTACAGGAGTCGCCTTGTTTAAGCCTACTGGGCTCTTGCAGACTCTTAATTTATGTACTTATAATTTTTTGGCGCATGACGTAACTTCTCATGCATAATATATCCTATCGTTAGTGTCTAGTATCTTGTGGTCAACTCAACTCCGTCATGATACTCCTGCCGGCCTTTATTTTCTATACTAACAGCAGGAGCCTCAGAAACTTCTATACTAACAGCAGGAGCCTCTGAAACAAGATAGACTTACTAAGGGGTGAAGCTTGTTCAGAAAATTTTGACATAATAGCGATCACTGAGACATGGATAGACTTTGCTAATAGAAATTTTAGGTCAGAATTTGAAATAACGGGTTATCAGATGTTTCACAAAGACAGAAGGGGCAGAAAGGGAGGTGGAGTTGCGCTATATGTTAAAGACTCACTTAAATGTTCAGTTAACAACTCAGTCAAAACTAACATGGATTCAGAATCAGTTTGGGTGGACGTTTACAAAGGGAAAGAAAAACTAACTCTAGGAGTTATATACAGGCCACCCAACATTAACAGGCAGGACACGAGTATATTACTACAGGAGATTGGCAGGGCGAGTATGAGTAGAAATGTCTGCGTAATGGGGGACTTTAATTATAGGAATATAGACTGGGAAGATCTAGTGGGTGACCTGGAAGCCGAGGACTTTCTTGAAGTTATACAAGATAATTTCCTTAAGCAGGTAGTTACTGAGCCTACCAGAGGAGATAACATATTAGACTTAGTCCTAACCAATAATGGGAACTTGCTACGTGAGTTGGAGGTGGGCGGAGAGTTAGGAAATAGTGATCACAGAACGGTTCGTTTTAGGTTAGACTGGGCGGTAACTGATCCAAACCCAGTGTTAGTGCCAGATTTTAGAAGAGCAAACTACGAGGGGCTTCGAAGACATCTTGAAGGGGTAAACTGGGATAATTTAGGGATTCATGAGGGCCAGAACTGCGGATTGGAGAGCCAGGAGAACCAGGTAGAAATGTCTTACAATAATTTAGTTAGAGTAATAGTAGAGGGGCAAGAACAGCATATACCACAGCGAACACTTAGAAAAGAAAACAATGATCCTAAGTGGATGACTCGTGGACTAAAACACGAGATTGGGTTAAAGAAGGGAATTTATCAGAAAATAAAGAATGGGAAACACATCTCAGGGGCCGGTCCGTCGAACTATCTAGATTAGTTAAGAAAACACCAGGATAGCAAAAAAGAACTATGAGATCAAAGTAGCAAATGAGGCGAAAGGTAATCCTAAGGGCTTCTTTCAGATGTATAGAACAAATAAACGGGAGAAAAATTGGACCGCTGAAATCAAACACAGGAGCTAGTAGAAAATTACGAAAATATGAGCACATTGTTGAACGACTACTTCCTTTCAGTATTCACACAGGAGGATCGAACGACTATTCCGGAAAGAGTTCAGGTGTACGAGGGAGTGTATGGCTATATATTGAGGTATATAATCATTACCAGGCAAGTAGTTCAGGATGAGATAGATAAGCTTAAGAAGAACAAGTCGCCAGGTCCTGACGGGATATTTCCGAGGGTATTAAAGGAGCTAGGTGATATAATCAGAGACCCACTAACCGACATCTTTAAGATGTCGGTAAATACAACTATGTGCCGAGCCTATGGAAAGTAGCTAATGTGACGCCGATTTTAAAAGGACAGGTCAGTTGCTTCAAACTATCGCCCAATTAAGCTTAACATCGGTTATAGGAAGATGCTGGAGTCCATAATAGCCAGGAACATTCAGGGAGCATTTAGAGAAACATAGCAATTCACGACTCGCAGCATGGGTTCACAAAAGGTAGGTCATGCCTCACCAATCTCTTTGTCCTTCTACAATAAAGTATTTGAGGCGGTTGACAGAGATGAAAATTATGATGTAATCTATCTTGATTTTAGTAAAGCGTTTGACAAAGTTCCTCACCAACGACTGTTGCTTAAATTACAGGCTCACGGAGTAGAGGGTAAAAGTTTTGAACTGGGTCAAGGCGTGGCTTAGCAATAGGAAGCAAAGAGTGCAAATCAATGGTAAAAGATCTGACTGGGGATGTGTTACAGTGGGGTCCCACAAGGTTCGGTATTAGGTCCACTTTTGTTTATTATTTATATCAATGACTTAGACACAGGAATTAGTAGTGATGTTAGTAAATTTGCAGATGATACCAAGATCGGTAGAGTAATTGAGTCGGATCAGGACGCTAGTATTCTCCAAGGTGAACTCAACAGATTATATGACTGGGCGGATAAATGGCAGATGGAGTTCAATGTAGGAAGTACAGTATTCTGAGTGTAGGTAGGACAACCCTCACATAACTATTGCTTAAATGACACTCTCATAAGTAGGTCTGGGTGCGAGCGAGGGATTTAGGGTCTTAGTGAGCTCTGATCTCCGTCCAAGGGCACAATGCATTCAAGCTAGAAATCGAGCTAATAGGGTACTGGGATTTATTTCAAGGAGCGTGCTACAGAAGCCCCGAAGTCTTCCTCAAACTATATTTAGCATTAGTTAGACCTCATCTTGACTATGCGGTTCAGTTCTGGTCACCCTACTATAGAATGGATATCAAAATGTTAGAATCGTTGCAGAGGAGGATGACTAAGATGATTCAGGGGTTGAGAAACTTGCCATACGAGGAAAGACTCAAACAGTTAAACTTGCATTCTCTAGAAAGGCGAAGGGTGCGTGGAGACATGATCGAGGTTTATAAATGGATGAAGGGCTTTAATAAGGGAGACATTCATAAGGTTTTGTTGGTAAGAGAACAGGGTAGGACACGAAGTAACGGGTTTAAACTGGATAAATTCAGATTCAACAGGGACATAGGCAAAAATTGGTTTACTAATAGGGTGGTGGATGAGTGGAATAGGCTTAGCAGTCATGTGGTGAGTGCCAATACAATTGTCACATTCAAAAATAGACTAGATAAATTCATGGACAGCGATATTAGGTGGGGTTAGATACACGGGAGCTTAGGGTCAAAGGAGCTGCCTCGTACAGGCCTACCGGCCTCTTGCAGACTCCTGCGTTCTTATGTTCTTATGTTCTTATAATGCTTTTTTTTTCTATTCGTCCTCCACTGTTGTGTACCATCATAATAAGACCGCCAGAACACTAATTAAAGAAAATTTCTTTGGGCGTATCTTTCTCTGTCACATGGAAGTATTCCTTTGTTATTCACTTAATCATGTTTACACTTACATGTGAATTTGTTACTTTTTTTTGCCCTTGAGTTGTTTCCTCTAGTGTAAAAAAAAATGCAATAAACTCGTTTTTCATCGGCAATTCGATTCTTCTGTCTTAGCACATGGTTATTAAAGTTTCAAAATTGGACGTCTTTACATCATACTGTACATCGCAATCGTGCTGAAGCTATATTTTTGCATATTAGTGATGAGTTTTTCTTGGGTAAATAGTTTTCATTCCGTGTATGACATAAAATTCCGCATGTTGTCTCCAGTGCTGTACTATTACTGGCGCTGCCTCTCATAAGTCTGGCGGCCAGAGTTTGTGAGATACCCTTCAGAAGGCAGAACAAAGGGCGGTTGTCAGGTAAGCAAACACGCATCAGCCGGGCCATGATCCGGAGTTTAGGCATGACAGAGGTAAATATACTAAGAATATCGTGGCATTGACAGTGCAGCTTACAGCTCCATTAACTCCAGTTTATGTAAAAATCCCAAATTAGAACTGAAAGTTACATTAGAGTGTAAAGCTATGCCATAAATAATGCCAATGAGTGTAATTGTCGACGTGGGTGCGTGTTTTTCCGGTAATTTTATATGCTACGACGTTGATGAATGCATCCCAGTGTGTTACGGAATGACCAGTATGTGTTCTCTGCCGCATTCAGGTCAGGCCGGACATGCTTGAGCACCAGGCATTCCACCGACGTGCCTGAGGCGTGTGTTGACAAGGAGCGGCGGCGGCCACGGGTCAGGGCGGCGGGATACAGGGCGGCCGTGGCCTTGGACTTGATGGGCGCCGTGTGGCCGTCTCAATGATGTAATTTTAGGGCAGGGTGGCTATGGAGGTGCCTTGGCGTTTCTCTTTCCAGTCCGTCTGGAAAACAATTTCAACAGGTATTTATGTAGAATTTGATTATTTCCAAAAACAGTTTCTGTGAAGAGAGCTAGAACGTTTTAGTTTTATGCCAAAACATTGTTATTCTTAAGCATTGTTATACACCACTCAATTAAAAGTAGTATATTTGTGTGTGTGTGTGTGTGTGTGTGTGTGTGTGTGTGTGTGTGTGTGTAATAATAATAATAATAATAATAATAATAATAAACGGTTTATTAAATGATAGCAGCTGTAAAGCTGAAAATATACACGTTACAAATACACTTTTGACATATAAAAGAAAAAAAAAAAAGGGAAAATGTACAATATGAAAGGGATATGGGGGTCTGGGTTGGTGGGGGGAAGGTGAGGTGGTGGAATGCAGTGCGCTGGTGCGGTAGGAGGAGGAGGAGGAGGAGGTGTGTGTGTGTGTGTGTGTTTGTGTGTGTGTTTAACTTACTCACGGTCTGATCACGTGATGGACTCTCATTTAACTGACCTTTGAGTATACGTGGGACCTCGCCTACCAGTCCTTTCATCTCCCTTCCTCCGGAGAGGACAGCAGCCAATCCTTATCAGCAGAAGCAGCTTTCGACCTGAGAAAGGCTCGAACCTCGATATACTGTGTTGGCAGACTGAGAATTTAACCACAACACCAAGGGAGCGTTTTTTTTTTTTTTTTTTTTTTGTGTGTGTGTGTGTGTGTGTGTGCGCGCGCGTGTGCGGGCTTGTGCGTGCGTGCGTGCGTGTGGGTGTTATCATCATATCACAAGAGGTACGCGAGAGACCACTTAGCAGGTAACGCCTCTCGTCATAATTGCTTCGTTACCGTTATCAACAGCAATTATGAGCTAATTATTCGTCGTCCAGCCCCGGCGTAGAGATACCACCGCCTGTGCCCATGACCGACTGCGCCCCCGACAGGCCTACTGGAAACAATTTGTCCAGGTATTTGGTGGTCACAGCGGGGCGCCTCAGCGGTGAGATATTATGGGCCTCGCCGCCCCTCCCTGGCACCCCAGCACATGTATGGGGCAGGTGACGCGTCGCCCCTGCCGCAGGAGTCCAGAAAATCAGTGCTCATTTTTTCGTACTGCGACCGCGT
>NW_026112057.1:0-52500 GCF_024679095.1 Eriocheir sinensis
ATACGAAACTCTGGTGTTGTTACCGGCTTAAAAATAGTTAAAAAAATATTAAAACTTTACAGATTTAGATAATGATACGAAACTACTTATAATCTCTCTCTCTCTCTCTCTCTCTCTCTCTCTCTCTCTCTCTCTCTCTCTCTCTCTCTCTCTCTCTCTCTCTCTCTCTCTCTCTCTCTCTCCTCCCTTGTTGTTTACCTGCAACAATAAACTATCAATCAATCAATCTCTCTCTCTCTCTCTCTCTCTCTCTCTCTCTCTCTCTCTCTCTCTCTCTCTCTCTCTCTCTCTCTCTCTCTCTCTCTCTCTGTTCAGTTTCATTATCTTCTTCTTTCTCTTCTTCTTCTTCTTCTTCTTCTCTCTCTCTCTCTCTCTCTCTCTCTCTCTCTCTCTCTCTCTCTCTCTCTCTCTCTCTCTCTCTCTCTCTCTCTCTCTCTCTCTCTGTTAAGTTTCATTATCTTCTTCTTTCTCTTCTTCTTCTTCTTCTCTCTCTCTCTCTCTCTCTCTCTCTCTCTCTCTCTCTCTCTCTCTCTCTCTCTCTCTCTCTCTCTCTCTCTCTCTCTCTCTCTCTCTCTCTCTCTCTCTCTCTCTCTCTCTCTCTCTCTCTCTCTCTCTCTCTCTCTCTCTCTCTCTTGTTTACCTGCAACAATAAACTATCAATCAATCAATCTCTCTCTCTCTCTCTCTCTCTCTCTCTCTCTCTCTCTCTCTCTCTCTCTCTCTCTCTCTCTCTCTCTCTCTCTCTCTCTCTCTCTCTCTCTCTCTCTCTGTTAAGTTTCATTATCTTCTTCTTTCTCTCTCTCTCTGTTCAGTTTCATTATCTTTCTTTCTCTCTTCTTCTTCTTCTTCTCTCTCTCTCTCTCTCTCTCTCTCTCTCTCTCTCTCTCTCTCTCTCTCTCTCTCTCTCTCTCTCTCTCTCTCTCTCTCTGTTAAGTTTCATTATCTTTTTCTTTCTCTTCTTCTTCTTCTTCTTCTTCTTCTTCTCTCTCTCTCTCTCTCTCTCTCTCTCTCTCTCTCTCTCTCTCTCTCTCTCTCTCTCTCTCTCGCTGAATGAAGTGTATATTTATATTTTCGATAAAAAATAGCCTGTATAGTTATTATGGATGTACTCGATCACAGTCTACTAACAATAACAATATTTATTATCAACCTAAACAAGAAAAAGAATCTGACATGAAGAATTATCAATAAATCCAATAAATAAATCCCAGCAATCTGGTACCGGTACCGAGCAGTCTGGTACCGGTACCGTCCCGTTTAGCTGGTACCGTTATTACCGGTACTGGAACCATTAGTACCGGTACCTGCCCACTGCAGACATAAACACCATGGCGCTAAGGCTGGCTCCTACAGTGGCTGGGGTTAGTTTATCACTTTTAAGGCATTGTTCGCCATTCGTAAGCATGTTTGGTAGTTCCGTGAGGCTGGTGGTCCCCGTGGGTGCCGTGAGGCGGGGCATGAAGGGGCTTGGCGGGGCATGAAGGGGCTTGGCGGGGCATGAAGGGGCTCGCGCTGGCTGGCCGGATCAGCTGACGGAGTTCTGCATGACGCAACTCCCATCAGGTCAGGTCAGGTCAGGTCAGGTGTGAGTCGGGAAGCTTGACCTTTGTGTCGGCGCTTCCCTGATGCTGTTCCAAGTGTTCTGCTTCCATTATGTTCTTTCGTTGGCTTTTATTAATGGTTGTATACTAATGTCCTGCCTGGGGGTAGGGATGGCATGTTCCTCCCTTCTCCCGTGTTGTTTACCTGCAACAATAAACAATCAATCAATCAATCAATCAATCAATCAATCTCTCGACGCCACACTGTACTGAACTGAACTCTCTCTCTCTCTCTCTCTCTCTCTCTCTCTCTCTCTCTCTCTCTCTCTCTCTCTCTCTCTCTCTCTCGACGCCACACTGTACTGAACTGAACTCTCTCTCTCTCTCTCTCTCTCTCTCTCTCTCTCTCTCTCTCTCAACTATCAATCAATCAATCTCTCTCTCTCTCAACGCCACACTGTACTGAACTGAACTCTCTCTCTCTCTCTCTCTCTCTCTCTCTCTCTCTCTCTCTCTCTCTCTCTCAACTATCAATCAATCAATCTCTCTCTCTCTCTCTCATCTTTTTAGTTTCCTGGTGCTCCCTACACATGTATTAATAGTTGTATAATCACACTCTGTCCTGCCTGGGGGTTGGGATGGCATGTTCCTCCCTTCTCCTTTGTTGTTTACCTGCAACAATAAACTATCAATCAATTAATCAATCTTTAGCTCGTTGAAGAATAATTGTCATATAATATTTTCCTCATTTTCTATGTATGGTCTTTGCAGTAAAATTGTCTTTTTCCTTATTTCTGCATATCCTGGGCACCACAACAGAAGATCCATTAAATCCTCTATATTCCAGGCACAAAAGATGTATTTAGTGTCTCCGTTAGTGTGTCTATTTCTATCATTTAGTCTTAGATTATTTGTTCTTCCTTTAAATAATATTTGTGATGATGGTTTATTGTCGTATATTTTCTCTTGAGACGTTTCTGTCTTCCAATTTTTATATATTGAAACTTGATTTTTCTGTTATTTCCTGCTGTCATCTTTTACTATCCCAGTCTATGATCTTATTCTTCAATTTTTCTTTCTTAATTGTTCTTAGGTCAGAGTAATTTAAATTAATGTCTTTCATAAATTGCTTAGTTGACTTAAACCAATAATCATTCCTTGTTGTTGCCTCTTCCTCTATGATCCTCCTCATCAGTTCACTTCTCTCATTTTCTTCTATATATTTCAAATAATTCAGCTGGTTTTGCCTTGTTCTAGTCTCCATGGCGCTTGAGCCAATCTCTCCTCTCGTATGGCGTAAAACTCAGATGTAGACAAGTAAATTCAGACTGCACCAAATTTTTCTTCACCAACGTTGTAGTGCGAGAATGGAATAAGCTCCCATCATCAGTGGTCCAGTGTAACACGATTGACTCCTTCAAAAATAAGCTCGACCGTCACTTCCTTCAACTTAATATCAACTAGAGTAGAAATGCAACGTTTTGGAGTCTTCTGATTAATGTAAAATCACTTAGGTTTAAGGACAGACCACCAAGTCTGCACCATGGGGTCTGTGTGGTCTGATTTTCTATGTAAATCTATGTAAATCAAGACTGGAACTTGAGCATAGCTTGGTGCTCCCAGGATTGCCCTATACACAGAATTTTCAATCCTCTGTAACTTTTGAATTTCATCTTTGGTATAGGATAAAATACTAGATGCATATAAAATTCTTGGTAAGACAATACTCTTTCAGTAAGTTTTCCCGATAAGAATTTTGTTTCAGCTCTGTGCAATGACTGGATATGTTAGATTGGCAAGTTTCTGAGCTTTTTGTATAGAATGCTCTTTTTGAATTTTGAAGCAATTTTTCTTATTACTGTTACTCCTAAATATTTAATGTCTTTACTAACTTTGATACCTAGGCTGCTCTTTTTTATTAAATATTATACTACTACTCTTATCTCTATTTATTCTGAGGCCTGTGTAAGTGCTTAGGTTAGCCAGTACATCGATCATTTTACTCATTTCTTCATCTGTTCTTGCCATTAATAGTCCATCGTCTGCATAGGCAACTATAACATCAGACTTACAGTACATGTCGGAAATAACAGGTGACTGCAAAAATATATTTATTAAGTAGATTATTAACCCAGTAGCAGCGGGGATCATGTTTCTTAATGGTCCCTCCAAGCGAGAAAAATGAGAAAACAGAGGAGCACTTAACATAAAGTTTTCGTCTTGGTAGCCTCCTTCTTTTTCCAGTGTGTCTATTGTTGCGTATGTCAATAATTTAAATAAGGTAGTGGAAGCTGTACAGCCCTGTCTGATGCCGCTGGTCACTATCATTTCGATGTCTGTGTCTCCTCCTATTGCTATATCTGTGGTATTATTGCTATATCTGTGGTATTGTCTGTATATATTCCCAGTCTCTCCTCCTATTGCTATATCTGTGGTATTGTCTGTATGTATTCCAGTCACTGCATCTATTAAGTTGGGATGAATTTTGTAGTCCATTAATATGCTGATCAAGCTGTCCCTTTTTACTGAATCATAGGCTTTAGCATAGTCCACTGACATCACATATAATGTTTTTCTATTTTTGAATGTATTGTCAATACAATGATTTAACACCATTAAATTGTTTTCTATTCTGCCCTTTTTTGTGAATCCGTTTTGGTTATCTTTTACTAGTTTATTATCAATGAAGTGTTTTTCAATATGTTCTTGTACTGACATGAATAACTTATATGACACATTTGTTATTGCTATTGGCCTTAACTCGGAAACTTTTGGCTTATTTTTCTTTGGCACCATTAATGTTCTTGACTCTTTCCATTCATCAGGTACTGTTCCGTTTTTCTAATATTTCCCTGAAACTTTCTGTCAATAACTTTATAAATTTCTCACTGTCTTGAAGTGCTTTATAGAATTCCCCCTTCATTTTGTCCGGACCCGCTGCCTTCTTGTTCTTTAGCCTCTTTAACCCGCAAACTGCTGTACGCCTTCTGGGGGGCTGAGTGGTAAGCTGCTGTAAGCCTTCTGGGGGGCTGAGTGGTAAGCTGCTGTACGCCTTCTGGGGGGCTGAGTGGTAAGCTGCTGTAAGCCTTCTGGGGGGCTGAGTGGTAAGCTGCTGTAAGCCTTCTGGGGGGCTGAGTGGTAAGCTGCTGTACGCCTTCTGGGGGGCTGAGTGGTAAGCTGCTGTAAGCCTTCTGGGGGCTGAGGCTGCTGTGCGCCTGGGGGCTGAGTGGTAAGCTGCTGTGCGCCTTCTGGGGGCTGAGTGGTGGCTGCTGTAAGCCTTCTGGGGGCTGGTGGTGGCTGCTGTGCCTTCTGGGGGGCTGCTTGGGCAGCTGCTGTACGCCTTCTGGGGGGCTGAGTGGTAAGCTGCTGTAAGCCTTCTGGGGGCTGAGTGGTGGCTGCTGTACGCCTTCTGGGGGCTGAGTGGTAGCTGCTGTAAGCCTTCTGGGGGCTGAGTGGTAGCTGCTGTGCCTTCTGGGGGCTGAGTGGTAGCTGCTGTAAGCCTTCTGGGGGGCTGAGTGGTAAGCTGCTGTAAGCCTTCTGGGGCTGAGTTTTCAAACAGGCGCTAAAAAGTTTCCTTGTGACTTCAGATACTGCCAGAAAAACATTTTTGTGATAGAAAAATCTAAGAAATATGCAGGATACAACACATTTCGAGCTACAGATATGTGTATTGTGATATTTATGACACGTTTATGTAACTTAGATATCATTTATTGAAGGTCAATCTCTCGCTGATATAGCCGCACTAGGCGACGCACTCAGAATCTCAGTCCCGCAGCTTACGGGTTAAACCTTCTTTTACTTCTTTCTCTTGAACTATGTGGTACTCCATCTCCTTTATCAACCTGTTCAGTTTACTCACTGTATCAAAATGTTCCAGTGTTCTTTCATCCCACACGGCCAAGTCTTCCCCCTGTTCGTTCTCTATTAGTATTCGTACAATATTTTCTGAGAGTAAGTTTTCCTCTCTTTTTCTTGTATATACTCTTTGTGTTTCTGCATTCCACATTTCTTTTACATTATTTTCATTCATTCTATAGCTATTCTTCCAGTAGTCTTGAATCACTCCTTGAATTTCCTCTCTAGGTAACTCCTTTCCCCTTTCATCGTGGATTCTCAGTTCACCTTCCTTTCTTTCCTTTTTGCTCAATTTATCAATAAGTTCCCATAACTTTTTCCGATCAATATTTTCCTTTATTTCCTTTGCTATTTTTTCCTCATAATCATACACTGCAGACTTCACTTCCGTATTGGTCTCTGTTTTTGCTAGTAGATATTTTTCTTTATAATATATTTCTTCTTGTGGTGTTGTAGCATTTCTCCTGGCTCGGATATATTCTTTCCTCTGTTTTATGCACTGCTTAATTTTGTCTGTTGTTGTTCTAAATTTTCTTCCTGTTCACATCCTTTAATTTTCCTCCTACTTTTCTTCTTAAGGGTTTTATTTGCTTCAGATTTCCTATACTTATTGTGTCTTTGTTTTGTAATCTCTTTTCCACTTCTCGTCTATACCTCATAAGTGAGTCTTTATCAGTTTTAAGGTATTCATACTCTTTCCATCTTTCTGGTTTTACTCCATTTGACTCCTTATCTTTCCTTTTCAATGTCACTGTAATTAGGTTATGGTCCGATAAATCAAACTTTTCCTGCTTTTCATTAATTTCCATACTTATATATTCTCTGTACATAGTCGATTGTACTTTCTAGATCATTTCCTCTTCATATCACTCCACCAGTACACTCAAGGTCATGGTTAAGCATTATGAGACCATAAACTTCCATCCCTTCCAAAATTATCATCCAATTCTTGTGTTCCTTTAAATCCAACATGCCCATTAAAGTCTCCTAATAATACTAAATTATCTTCAATATTTTCTTCAATTATTTTCTCAACTTCTTTTCTTATACTTTTGTTCCTTTCCTTGTTGTTTGTTGCAAAATAGACCACCACAATATTTACATTAATTCCAAATGCTGACCCTTTCACGTATAAATAGTCTTTCATTTTATTTTTTTCGTCACATTTACTTCAATATCTTCCTTTGCTACTATTTTTCCTCTCTCCTCCTCCTTAGCTCTTGCCTCAGTCTGTAATCCTCTTCTCTCTGTTGATGTGTCATGCCCAGTGCAATAATTAATCTCTTAAATGTTTCATCTTCCTCCTGTTTTAGTCTTTGCTCTTGAGATAATCTGCCATTTTGAAAGTTCATCCTCTAGTTTCACAAGTGTTGGCCTCACTTTCCCATCTTGTTTCTTTCCCAGTCTTTTCTATCTTGCATCCTTCTATATGCAGGATCTCTCCAAACACCTGGTCACAACTCTCCTTATCTTCAAACTCTCTGTCTTTTCCTTGCTCCTTTGTTGATTCTGGCAAGTTAAAGACAATTAAACTCTTCCTCCTCCTCTCTCTATCCTCCTTCTCCTCCCTCTGTTTCTCTGACTCTTCCAGAAGCTTTTCCATTCTCTTTACAGCTTCTTCCACTTTTCTCTTCTGACTTTAGTTCCTGCATTTGTTTTTTCATAATGGTATTCTCTTCCTTCAGCCTCTTCACTTCTGCAAAGATGTTCCCTCCTTCCGAGGCCTCGGCTTCCTCCTTCCCCCTCCTCGGTTCTTCCCTAAAGACACATTTAGTCAAAGAAGAAGAACAAATAAGGAACTGCCGATGAATAGGAAACTCTGGTCACGCTGACTGCTCTTCTGAACTTGCTAACTGCATGCCTCCCCCCTACCGCAGCCCCACTGCACTAGACTTTCTACTAAAGCTCATTCCTTTATTGTCCAAATCCCTTCTGCACAAGTTAACCAGCATCTTCACTCTTTCATCCCTCATGCTGGTAAATTATGGAACAATCTTTCTTATCTGTATTTCCTCCTGCCTACGACTTGAACTCTTTCAATAGGAGGGTATCAGGACACCTCTCCTCCCGAAATTGACCCCTATTTCAGCAACCTCTGGATTCTTTATAGGAGCAGCGAGTAGCGGGCTTTTTTTATTATCGTTTACTTTTTTTTGTGTGCCCTTCAGCTGTCTCCTCTGTTATAAAAAAAAAAAATATATATATATATATATATATATATATATATATATATATATATATATATATATATATATATATATATATATATATATATATATTGCTTAACAAACATAAACTGAATAAACTTTCGCCAAATCCGCACCAATAGGTCAAAATTTGGTGTTGCTACAATGTGTTAACCCTTTCCTTGCTAAGTGCTTGCAACAAGACTATCTCCCTCAGGTGCGCTCGGGCACCCCAGTGGGGGAAGGGGATCTCTTTTAACCCTTTCCTTGCTAAGTGCTTGCAACAAGACTATCTCCCTCAGGTGCGCTCGGGCACCCCAGTGGGGGAAGGGGATCTCTTTTAACCCTTTCCTTGCTAAGCGCTTGCAACAAGACTATCTCCCTCAGGTGCTCGGGCACCCCAGTGGGGGAAGGGGATCTCTTTTAACCCTTTCCTTGCTAAGCGCTTGCAACAAGACTATCTCCCTCAGGTGCGCTCGGGCACCCCAGTGGGGGAAGGGGATCTCTTTTAACCCTTTCCTTGCTAAGTGCTTGCAACAAGACTATCTCCCTCAGGTGCGCTCGGGCACCCCAGCGGGGGAAGGGGATCTCTTTTAACCCTTTCCTTGCTAAGTGCTTGCAACAAGACTATCTCCCTCAGGTGCGCTCGGGCACCCCAGAGGGGGAAGGGGATCTCTTTTAACCCTTTCCTTGCTAATATCTCCCTCAGGTGCGCTCGGGCACCCCAGTGGGGGAAGGGGATCTCTTTTAACCCTTTCCTTGCTAAGTGCTCGTAATGAGACTATCTCCCTCAGGTGCGCTCGGGCACCCCAGTGGGGGAAGGGGATCTCTTTTAACCCTTTCCTTGCTAAGTGCTTGCAACAAGACTATCTCCCTCAGGTGCGCTCGGGCACCCCAGTGGGGGAAGGGGATCTCTGTTAACCCTTTCCGTGCTAAGTGCTCTTGCAACAAGCATTTCTCCCTCAGGTGCGCTCGGGCACCCCAGTGGGGGAAAGGGATCTCTTTTAACCCTTTCCTTGCTAAGCGCTTGCAACAAGACTATCTCCCTCAGGTGCGCTCGGGCACCCCAGTGGGGGAAAGGGATCTCTTTTAACCCTTTCCTTGCTAAGTGCTTGCAACAAGACTATCTCCCTCAGGTGCGCTCGGGCACCCCAGTGGGGGAAGGGGATCTCTTTTAACCCTTTCCTTGCTAAGTGCTTGCAACAAGACTATCTCCCTCAGGTGCGCTCGGGCACCCCAGTGAAGGAAGGGGATCTCTTTTAACCCTTTCCTTGCTAAGCGCTTGCAACAAGACTATCCCCTCAGGTGCGCTCGGGCACCCCAGAGGGGGAAGGGGATCTCTTTTAACCCTTTCCTTGCTAAGCGCTTGCAACAAGACTATCTCCCTCAGGTGCGCTCGGGCACCCCAGTGGGGGAAGGGGATCTCTTTTAACCCTTTCCTTGCTAAGCGCTTGCAACAAGACTATCTCCCTCAGGTGCGCTCGGGCACCCCAGTGGGGGAAGGGGATCTCTTTTAACCCTTTCCTTGCTAAGCGCTTGCAACAAGACTATCCCCTCAGGTGCGCTCGGGCACCCCAGCGGGGGAAGGGGATCTCTTTTAACCCTTTCCTTGCTAAGTGCTCGTAATGAGACTATCCCCTCAGGTGCGCTCGGGCACCCCAGTGGGGGAAGGGGATCTCTTTTAACCCTTTCCTTGCTAAGCGCTTGCAACAAGACTATCTCCCTCAGGTGCGCTCGGGCACCCCAGTGGGGGACGGGGATCTCTTTTAACCCTTTCCTTGCTAAGGGCGTGCAACACGACTAACCCCCTCAGGTGCGCTCGGGCACCCCAGTGGGGAAGGGATCTCTTTAACCCTTTCCTTGCTAAGCGCTTGCAACAAGACTATCTCCCTCAGGTGCTCGGGCACCCCAGTTTGGGAAGTGGATCTCTTTTAACCCTTTCCTTGCTAAGCGCTTGCAACAAGACTATCTCCCTCAGGTGCGCTCGGGCACCCCAGTGGGGGAAGGGGATCTCTTTTAACCCTTTCCTTGCTAAGCGCTTGCAACAAGACTATCTCCCTCAGGTGCGCTCGGGCACCCCAGTGGGGGAAGGGGATCTCTTTTAACCCTTTCCTTGCTAAGTGCTTGCAACAAGACTATCTCCCTCAGGTGCGCTCGGGCACCCCAGTGGGGGAAGGGGATCTCTTTTAACCCTTTCCTTGCTAAGCGCTTGCAACAAGACTATCTCCCTCAGGTGCGCTCGGGCACCCCAGTGGGGGAAGGGGATCTCTTTTAACCCTTTCCTTGCTAAGCGCTTGCAACAAGACTATCTCCCTCAGGTGCGCTCGGGCACCCCAGTGGGGGAAGGGAATCTCTTTTAACCCTTTCCTTGCTAAGCGCTTGCAACAAGACTATCTCCCTCAGGTGCGCTCGGGCACCCCAGTGGGAAGGGATCTCTTTAACCCTTTCCTTGCTAAGCGCTGGCAACAAGACTATCTCCCTCATGTGCTCTGGCACCCCAGTGGGGGAAGGGGATCTCTTTTAACCCTTTCCTTGCTAAGCGCTTGCAACAAGACTATCTCCCTCAGGTGCGCTCGGGCACCCCAGTGGGGAGGGGATCTCTTTTAACCCTTTCCTTGCTAAGCGCTTGCAACAAGACTATCTCCCTCAGGTGCGCTCGGGCACCCCAGTGGGGGAAGGGGATCTCGTTTAACCCTTTCCTTGCTAAGCGCTTGCAACAAGACTATCTCCCTCAGGTGCGCTCGGGCACCCCAGTGGGGGAAGGGGATCTCTTTTAACCCTTTCCTTGCTAAGTGCTTGCAACAAGACTATCTCCCTCAGGTGCGCTCGGGCACCCCAGTGGGGGAAGGGGATCTCTTTTAACCCTTTCCTTGCTAAGTGCTCGTAATGAGACTATCTCCCTCAGGTGCGCTCGGGCACCCCAGTGGGGGAAGGGGATCTCTTTTAACCCTTTCCTTGCTAAGCGCTTGCAACAAGACTATCTCCCTCAGGTGCGCTCGGGCACCCCAGTGGGGGAAGGGGATCTCTTTTAACCCTTTCCTTGCTAAGTGCTCGTAATGAGACTATCTCCCTCAGGTGCGCTCGGGCACCCCAGTGGGGGAAGGGGATCTCTTTTAACCCTTTCCTTGCTAAGCGCTCGTAATGAGACTATCTCCCTCAGGTGCGCTCGGGCACCCCAGTGGGGGAAGGGGATCTCTTTTAACCCTTTCCTTGCTAAGCGCTTGCAACAAGACTATCTCCCTCAGGTGCGCTCGGGCACCCCAGTGGGGGAAGGGGATCTCTTTTAACCCTTTCCTTGCTAAGCGCTCGTAATGAGACTATCTCCCTCAGGTGCGCTCGGGCACCCCAGTGGGGGAAGGGGATCTCTTTTAACCCTTTCCTTGCTAAGCGCTTGCAACAAGACTATCTCCCTCAGGTGCGCTCGGGCACCCCAGTGGGGGAAGGGGATCTCTTTTAACCCTTTCCTTGCTAAGCGCTTGCAACAAGACTATCTCCCTCAGGTGCGCTCGGGCCCCCCCTTGTGGGAATTGGATCTCTTTTAACCCTTTCCTTGCTAAGCGCTAGCAACAAGACTATCCCCTCAGGTGCGCTCGGGCACCCCAGTGGGGAAGGGATCTCTTTTAACCCTTTCCTTGCTAAGCGCTTGCAACAAGACTATCCCCTCAGGTGTGCTCGGGCACCCCAGTGGGGGAAGGGGATCTCTTTTAACCCTTTCCTTGCTAAGCGCTTGCAACAAGACTATCCCCTCAGGTGCGCTCGGGCACCCCAGTGGGGGAAGGGGATCTCTTTTAACCCTTTCCTTGCTAAGCGCTTGCAACAAGACTATCTCCCTCAGGTGCGCTCGGGCACCCCAGTGGGGGAAGGGGATCTCTTTTAACCCTTTCCTTGCTAAGCGCTTGCAACAAGACTATCTCCCTCAGGTGCGCTCGGGCACCCCAGTGGGGGAGGGGATCTCTTTAACCCTTTCCTTGCTAAGCGTTTGCAACAAGACTAACTCGCTCCGGTGCGCTCGGGCTCCCGAGCGGGGGTATGGGATCTCGTTTAAACCTTTCCTTGCTAAGCGCTTGCAACAAGACTATCTCCCTCAGGTGCGCTCGGGCACCCCAGTGGGGGAAAGGGATCTCTTTTAACCCTTTCCTTGCTAAGTGCTTTAACAAGACTATCTCCCTCAGGTGCTCGGGCACCCCAGTGGGGAAGGGATCTCTTTTAACCCTTTCATTGCTAAGCGCTTGCAACAAGACTATCTCCCTCAGGTGCTCGGGCACCCCAGCGGGGAAGGGATCTCTTTAACCCTTTCCTTGCTAAGCGCTGCAACAAGACTATCTCCCTCAGGTGCGCTCGGGCACCCCAGTGGGGAAGGGATCTCTTTAACCCTTTCCTTGCTAAGCGCTTGCAACAAGACTATCTCCCTCAGGTGCTCGGGCACCCCAGTGGGGAAGGGATCTCTTTTAACCCTTGCCTTGCTAAGCGCTTGCAACAAGACTATCTCCCTCAGGTGCTCGGGCACCCCAGTGGGGAAGGGATCTCTTTAACCCTTTCCTTGCTAAGCGCTTGCAACAAGAATATCCCCTCAGGTGCGCTCGGGCACCCCAGGGGGGGAAAGGGATCTCTTTTAACCCTTTCCTTGCTAAGCGCTTGCAACAAGACTATCTCCCTCAGGTGCGCTCGGGCACCCCAGTGGGGGAAGGGGATCTCTTTTAACCCTTTCCTTGCTAAGTGCTTGTAATGAGACTATCTCCCTCAGGTGCGCTCGGGCACCCCAGTGGGGGAAAAGGATCTCTTTTAACCCTTTCCTTGCTAAGCGCTTGCAACAAGACTATCTCCCTCAGGTGCGCTCGGGCACCCCAGTGGGGAAGGGATCTCTTTTAACCCTTTCCTTGCTAAGCTTGCAACAAGACTATCTCCCTCAGGTGCTCGGGCACCCCAGTGGGGAAGGGATCTCTTTTAACCCTTTCCTTGCTAAGCGCTTGCAACAAGACTATCTCCCTCAGGTGCGCTCGGGCACCCCAGTGGGGGAAGGGGATCTCTTTTAACCCTTTCCTTGCTAAGCGCTTGCAACAAGACTATCTCCCTCAGGTGCTCGGGCACCCCAGTGGGGAAGGGGATCTCTTTAACCCTTTCCTTGCTAAGCTTGCAACAAGACTATCTCCCTCAGGTGCGCTCGGGCACCCCAGTGGGGAAGGGATCTCTTTTAACCCTTTCCTTGCTAAGCGCTTGCAACAAGACTATCTCCCTCAGGTGCGCTCGGGCACCCCAGTGGGGAAGGGATCTCTTTTAACCCTTTCCTTGCTAAGCGCTTGCAACAAGACTATCTCCCTCAGGTGCGCTCGGGCACCCCAGTGGGGAAGGGATCTCTTTAACCCTTTCCTTGCTAAGCGCTTGCAACAAGACTATCTCCCTCAGGTGCGCTCGGGCACCCCAGTGGGGAAGGGATCTCTTTTAACCCTTTCCTTGCTAAGCGCTTGCAACAAGACTATCTCCCTCAGGTGCGCTCGGGCACCCCAGTGGGGAAGGGATCTCTTTTAACCCTTTCCTTGCTAAGCGCTTGCAACAAGACTATCTCCCTCAGGTGCTCGGGCACCCCAGTGGGAAGGGGATCTCTTTAACCCTTTCCTTGCTAAGCGCTTGCAACAAGACTATCTCCCTCAGGTGCTCGGGCACCCCAGTGGGGAAGGGATCTCTTTTAATCCTTTCCTTGCTAAGCGCTTGCAACAAGACTATCTCCCTCAGGTGCGCTCGGGCACCCCAGTGGGGAAGGGATCTCTTTAACCCTTTCCTTGCTAAGCGCTTGCAACAAGACTATCTCCCTCAGGTGCTCGGGCACCCCAGCGGGGGAAGGGAATCTCTTTTAACCCTTTCCTTGCTAAGCGCTTGCAACAAGACTATCTCCCTCAGGTGCGCTCGGGCACCCCAGCGGGGGAAGGGAATCTCTTTTAACCCTTTCCTTGCTAAGCGCTTGCAACAAGACTATCTCCCTCAGGTGCTCGGGCACCCCAGGGGAAGGGATCTTTTAACCCTTTCCTTGCTAAGTTCTTGCAACAAGACTATCTCCCTCAGGTGCGCTCGGGCACCCCAGCGGGGGAAGGGGATCTCTTTTAACCCTTTCCTTGCTAAGCGCTTGCAACAAGACTATCTCCCTCAGGTGCGCTCGGGCACCCCAGCGGGGGAAGGGGATCTCTTTTAACCCTTTCCTTGCTAAGCGCTTGCAACAAGACTATCTCCCTCAGGTGCGCTCGGGCACCCCAGTGGGGGAAGGAGATCTCTTTTAACCCTTTCCTTGCTAAGCGCTTGCAACAAGACTATATCCCTCAGGTGCGCTCGGGCACCCCAGCGGGGGAAGGGGATCTCTTTTAACCCTTTCCTTGCTAAGTGCTTGCAACAAGACTATCTCCCTCAGGTGCGCTCGGGCACCCCAGTGGGGGAAGGGGATCTCTTTTAACCCTTTCCTTGCTAAGCGCTTGCAACAAGACTATCTCCCTCAGGTGCGCTCGGGCACCCCAGTGGGGGAAGGGGATCTCTTTTAACCCTTTCCTTGCTAAGCGCTTGCAACAAGACTATCTCCCTCAGGTGCGCTCGGGCACCCCAGTGGGGGAAGGGGATCTCTTTTAACCCTTTCCTTGCTAAGCGCTTGCAACAAGACTATCTCCCTCAGGTGCGCTCGGGCACCCCAGGGGGGAAGGGATCTCTTTTAACCCTTTCCTTGCTAAGCGCTTGCAACAAGACTATCTCCCTCAGGTGCGCTCGGGCACCCCAGTGGGGAAGGGATCTCTTTTAACCCTTTCCTTGCTAAGCGCTTGCAACAAGACTATCTCCCTCAGGTGCGCTCGGGCACCCCAGTGGGGGAAAAGGATCTCTTTTAACCCTTTCCTTGCTAAGCGCTTGCAACAAGACTATCTCCCTCAGGTGCTCGGGCACCCCAGCGGGAAGGGATCTCTTTAACCCTTTCCTTGCTAAGCGCTTGCAACAAGACTATCTCCCTCAGGTGCTCGGGCACCCCAGTGGGAAGGGGATCTCTTTAACCCTTTCCTTGCTAAGCGCTTGCAACAAGACTATCTCCCTCAGGTGCTCGGGCACCCCAGCGGGAAGGGATCTCTCAACCCTTTCCTTGCTAAGCGCTTGCAACAAGACTATCTCCCTCAGGTGCGCTCGGGCACCCCAGCGGGGGAAGGGGATCTCTTTTAACCCTTTCCTTGCTAAGCGCTTGCAACAAGACTATCTCCCTCAGGTGCGCTCGGGCACCCCAGCGGGGGAAGGGGATCTCTTTTAACCCTTTCCTTGCTAAGCGCTTGCAACAAGACTATCTCCCTCAGGTGCGCTCGGGCACCCCAGCGGGGGAAGGGGATCTCTTTTAACCCTTTCCTTGCTAAGCGCTTGCAACAAGACTATCTCCCTCAGGTGCGCTCGGGCACCCCAGTGGGGGAAGGGGATCTCTTTTAACCCTTTCCTTGCTAAGCGCTTGCAACAAGACTATCTCCCTCAGGTGCGCTCGGGCACCCCAGTGGGGGAAGGGGATCTCTTAACCCTTTCCTTGCTAAGCGCTTGCAACAAGACTATCTCCCTCAGGTGCGCTCGGGCACCACAGTGGGGAAGGGATATCTTTTAACCCTTTCCTTGCTAAGCGCTCGCAAACAGACTATCTCCCTCAGGTGCGCTCGGGCACCCCAGTGGGGAAGGGATCTCTTTTAACCCTTTCCTTGCTAAGTGCTCTTGCAAGACTATCTCCCTCAGGTGCTCGGGCACCCCAGTGGGAAGGGATCTCTTTAACCCTTTCCTTGCTAAGCGCTTGCAACAAGACTATCTCCCTCAGGTGCGCTCGGGCACCCCAGTGGGGAAGGGTATCTCTTTAACCCTTTCCTTGCTAAGCGCTTGCAACAAGACTATCTCCCTCAGGTGCGCTCGGGCACCCCAGTGGGGAAGGGATCTCTTTTAACCCTTTCCTTGCTAAGCGCTTGCAACAAGACTATCTCCCTCAGGTGCGCTCGGGCACCCCAGTGGGGAAGGGATCTCTTTTAACCCTTTCCTTGCTAAGCGCTTGCAACAAGACTATCTCCCTCAGGTGCGCTCGGGCACCCCAGTGGGGAAGGGATCTCTTTTAACCCTTTCCTTGCTAAGCGCTTGCAACAAGACTATATCCCTCAGGTGCTCGGGCACCCCAGTGGGGGAAGGGGATCTCTTTTAACCCTTTCCTTGCTAAGCGCTTGCAACAAGACTATCTCCCTCAGGTGCGCTCGGGCACCCCAGTGGGGGACGGGGATCTCTTTTAACCCTTTCCTTGCTAAGCGCTTGCAACAAGACTATCTCCCTCAGGTGTGCTCGGGCACCCCAGTGGGGGAAGGGGATCTCTTTTAACCCTTTCCTTGCTAAGCGCTTGCAACAAGACTATCTCCCTCAGGTGCGCTGGCACCCCAGTGGGGAAGGGATCTCTTTAACCCTTTCCTTGCTAAGCGCTTGCAACAAGACTATCTCCCTCAGGTGCGCTCGGGCACCCCAGTGGGGGAAAGGGATCTCTTTTAACCCTTTCCTTGCTAAGCGCTTGCAACAAGACTATCTCCCTCAGGTGCGCTCGGGCACCCCAGTGGGGGAAAGGGATCTCTTTTAACCCTTTCCTTGCTAAGCGCTTGCAACAAGACTATCTCCCTCAGGTGCGCTCGGGCACCCCAGTGGGGGAAGGGGATCTCTTTTAACCCTTTCCTTGCTAAGCGCTTGCAACAAGACTATCTCCCTCAGGTGCGCTCGGGCACCCCAGTGGGGGAAGGGGATCTCTTTTAACCCTTTCCTTGCTAAGCGCTTGCAACAAGACTATCTCCCTCAGGTGCGCTCGGGCACCCCAGTGGGGGAAGGGGATCTCTTTTAACCCTTTCCTTGCTAAGCGCTTGCAACAAGACTATCTCCCTCAGGTGCGCTCGGGCACCCCAGTGGGGAAGGGATCTCTTTTAACCCTTTCCTTGCTAAGCGCTTGCAACAAGACTATCTCCCTCAGGTGCGCTCGGGCACCCCAGCGGGGACGGGATCTCTTTTAACCCTTTCCTTGCTAAGCGCTTGCAACAAGACTATCTCCCTCAGGTGCGCTCGGGCACCCCAGTGGGGAAGGGATCTCTTTTAACCCTTTCCTTGCTAAGCGCTTGCAACAAGACTATCTCCCTCAGGTGCTCGGGCACCCCAGTGGGGAAGGGATCTCTTTTAACCCTTTCCTTGCTAAGCGCTTGCAACAAGACTATCTCCCTCAGGTGCTCGGGCACCCCAGTGGGGAAGGGATCTCTTTTAACCCTTTCCTTGCTAAGCGCTTGCAACAAGACTATCTCCCTCAGGTGCGCTCGGGCACCCCAGTGGGGGAAGGGGATCTCTTAACCCTTTCCTTGCTAAGCTTGCAACAAGACTATCTCCCTCAGGTGCGCTCGGGCACCCCAGTGGGGGAAGGGGATCTCTTTTAACCCTTTCCTTGCTAAGCGCTTGCAACAAGACTATCTCCCTCAGGTGCGCTCGGGCACCCCAGTGGGGGAAGGGGATCTCTTTTAACCCTTTCCTTGCTAAGCGCTTGCAACAAGACTATCCCCTCAGGTGCGCTCGGGCACCCCAGTGGGGGAAGGGGATCTCTTTTAACCCTTTCCTTGCTAAGCGCTTGCAACAAGACTATCTCCCTCAGGTGCGCTCGGGCACCCCACGGGGGGACGGTGATCTCTTTTAACCCTTTCCTTGCTAAGCGCTTGCAACAAGACTATCTCCCTCAGGTGCGCTCGGGCACCCCAGTGGGGGAAGGGGATCTCTTTTAACCCTTTCCTTGCTAAGCGCTTGCAACAAGACTATCTCCCTCAGGTGCGCTCGGGCACCCCAGTGGGGGAAGGGAATCTCTTTTAACCCTTTCCTTGCTAAGCGCTTGCAACAAGACTATCTCCCTCAGGTGCGCTCGGGCACCCCAGTGGGGGAAGGGGATCTCTTTTAACCCTTTCCTTGCTAAGCGCTTGCAACAAGACTATCTCCCTCAGGTGCGCTCGGGCACCCCAGTGGGAAGGGATCTCTTTTAACCCTTTCCTTGCTAAGCGCTTGCAACAAGACTATCTCCCTCAGGTGCGCGGGCACCCAGTGGGGAAGGGGATCTCTTTTAACCCTTTCCTTGCTAAGCGCTTGCAACAAGACTATCTCCCTCAGTTGCTCGGGCACCCCAGTGGGGAAGGGATCTCTTTTAACCCTTTCCTTGCTAAGCGCTTGCTACAAGACTATCTCCCTCAGGTGCTCGGGCACCCCAGTGGGAAGGGATCTATTTTAACCCTTTCCTTGCTAAGCGCTTGCAACAAGACTAACTCCCTCCGGAGCGCTCGGGCACCCCAGTTGGGGAACGGGATCTCTTTTAACCCTTTCCTTGCTAAGGGCTTGGAAACAGACTATCTCCCTCAGGTGCGCTCGGGCACCCCAGTGGGGGAAGGGGATCTCTTTTAACCCTTTCCTTGCTAAGCGCTTGCAACAAGACTATCTCCCTCAGGTGCGCTCGGGCACCCCAGGGGGGGACGGGGATCTCTTTTAACCCTTTCCTTGCTAAGCGCTTGCAACAAGACTATCTCCCTCAGGTGCGCTCGGGCACCCCAGTGGGGGAAGGGGATCTCTTTTAACCCTTTCCTTGCTAAGCGCTTGCAACAAGACTATCTCCCTCAGGTGCGCTCGGGCACCCCAGTGGGGGAAGGGGATCTCTTTTAACCCTTTCCTTGCTAAGTGCTTGCAACAAGACTATCTCCCTCAGGTGCGCTCGGGCACCCCAGTGGGGGAAGGGGATCTCTTTTAACCCTTTCCTTGCTAAGCGCTTGCAACAAGACTATCTCCCTCAGGTGCGCTCGGGCACAACAGTTTGGGAAGGTGATATCTTTTAAACCTTTCCTTGCTAAGAGATTGCAACAAGACTATCTCCCTCAGGTGCTCGGGCACCCCAGTGGGGGAAAGGGATCTCTTTTAACCCTTTCCTTGCTAAGCGCTTGCAACAAGACTATCTCCCTCAGGTGCTCGGGCACCCCAGTGGGGTATGGGTATCTCTTTTAACCCTTTCCTTGCTAAGCGCTTGCAACAAGACTATCTCCCTCAGGTGCGCTCGGGCACCCCAGTGGGGAAGGGATCTCTTTTAACCCTTTCCTTGCTAAGCTTGCAACAAGACTATCTCCCTCAGGTGCGCTCGGGCACCCCAGTGGGAAGGGATCTCTTTTAACCCTTTTCTTGCTAAGTGCTTGCAACAAGACTATCTCCCTCAGGTGCTCGGGCACCCCAGTGGGAAGGGATCTCTTTTAACCCATTCCTTGCTAAGCGCTTGCAACACGACTATCGCCCTCAGGTGCGCTCGGGCACCACAGTGGGAAGGGATCTCTTTTAACCCTTTCCTTGCTAAGCGCTTGCAACAAGACTATCTCCCTCAGGTGCGCTCGGGCACCCCAGTGGGGAAGGGGATCTCTTTAACCCTTTCCTTGCTAAGCGCTTGCAACAAGACTATCTCCCTCAGGTGCTCGGGCACCCCAGTGGGGAAGGGATCTCTTTTAACCCTTTCCTTGCTAAGCGCTTGCAACAAGACTATCTCCCTCAGGTGCGCTCAGGCACCCCAGTGGGGAAGGGATCTCTTTAACCCTTTCCTTGCTAAGCGCTTGCAACAAGACTATCTCCCTCAGGTGCGCTCGGGCACCCCAGTGGGGAAGGGATCTCTTTAACCCTTTCCTTGCTAAGCGCTTGCAACAAGACTATCTCCCTCAGGTGCGCTCGGGCACCCCAGTGGGGAAGGGATCTCTTTAACCCTTTCCTTGCTAAGCGCTTGCAACAAGACTATCTCCCTCAGGTGCGCTGGCACCCCAGTGGGGAAGGGGATCTCTTTAACCCTTTCATTGCTAAGCGCTTGCAACAAGACTATCACCTCAGGTGCGCTCGGCACCCCAGCGGGAAGGGGATCTCTTTAACCCTTTCCTTGCTAAGCGCTTGCAACAAGACTATCTCCCTCAGGTGCGCGGGCACCCCAGTGGGGAAGGGATCTCTTTAACCCTTTCCTTGCTAAGCGCTTGCAACAAGACTATCTCCTCAGGTGCGCTGGCACCCCAGTGGGGGAAGGGGATCTCTTTTAACCCTTTCCTTGCTAAGTGCTTGCAACAAGACTATCTCCCTCAGGTGCGCTCGGGCACCCCAGTGGGGGAAGGGGATCTCTTTAACCCTTTCCTTGCTAAGCGCTTAACAAGACTATCTCCCTCAGGTGCGCTCAGGCACCCCAGTGGGGAAGGGATCTCTTTAACCCTTTCCTTGCTAAGCGCTTGCAACAAGACTATCTCCCTCAGGCGCGCTCGGGCACCCCAGTGGGGGAAGGGGATCTCTTAACCCTTTCCTTGCTAAGCGCTTGCAACAAGACTATCTCCCTCAGGTGCGCTCGGGCACCCCAGTGGGGGAAGGGGATCTCTTTTAACCCTTTCCTTGCTAAGCGCTTGCAACAAGACTATCTCCCTCAGGTGCGCTCGGGCACCCCAGTGGGGGAAGGGGATCACTTAACACTATCCATGCTAAGCGCTTGCAACAAGACTATCTCCCTCAGGTGCGCTCAGGCACCCCAGTGGGGAAGGGATCTCTTTAACCCTTTCCTTGCTAAGCGCTTGCAACAAGACTATCTCCCTCAGGTGCGCTCGGGCACCCCAGTGGGGGAAGGGGATCTCTTTAACCCTTTCCTTGCTAAGCGCTTGCAACAAGACTATCTCCCTCAGGTGCGCTGGCACCCCAGTGGGAAGGGATCTCTTTAACCCTTTCCTTGCTAAGCGCTTGCAACAAGACTATCTCCCTCAGGTGCGCTCGGGCACCCCAGTGGGGGAAGGGGATCTCTTAACCCTTTCCTTGCTAAGCGCTTGCAACAAGACTATCTCCCTCAGGTGCGCTCGGGCACCCCAGTGGTAGAAGGGGATCTCTTTTAACCCTTTCCTTGCTAAGCGCTTGCAACAAGACTATCTCCCTCAGGTGCGCTCGGGCACCCCAGTGGGGAAGGGGATCTCTTTAACCCTTTCCTTGCTAAGCGCTTGCAACAAGACTATCACCATCAGGTGCGCTGGCACCCCAGTGGGGAAGGGATCTCTTTAACCCTTTCCTTGCTAGGCGCTTGCAACAAGACTATCCCCTCAGGTGCGCTCGGCACCCCAGTGGGGAAGGGGATCTCTTTTAACCCTTTCCTTGCTAAGCGCTTGCAACAAGACTATCTCCCTCAGGTGCGCTCGGGCACCCCAGCGGGGGAAGGGGATCTCTCAACCCTTTCCTTGCTAAGCGCTTGCAACAAGACTATCTCCCTCAGGTGCGCTCGGGCACCCCAGTGGGGGAAGGGGATCTCTTTTAACCCTTTCCTTGCTAAGCGCTTGCAACAAGACTATCCCCTCAGGTGCGCTGGCACCCCAGTGGGGAAGGGATCTCTTTAACCCTTTCCTTGCTAAGCGCTTGCAACAAGACTATCTCCCTCAGGTGCGCTCGGGCACCCCAGGGGGGAAGGGATCTCTTTTAACCCTTTCCTTGCTAAGCGCTTGCAACAAGACTATCTCCCTCAGGTGCGCTCTGGCACCCCAGTGGGGAAGGGATCTCTTTAACCCTTTCCTTGCTAAGCGCTTGCAACAAGACTATCTCCCTCAGGTGCGCTCGGCACCCCAGTGGGGAAGGGATCTCTTTAACCCTTTCCTTGCTAAGAGCTTGCAACAAGACTATCTCCCTCAGGTGCGCTCGGGCACCCCCGAGTGGGAAGGGGATCTCTTTAACCCTTTCCTTGCTAAGCGCTTGCAACAAGACTATCTCCCTCAGGTGCGCACGGGCACCCCATCGGTGTAAGGGGATCTCTATTAACACTTTCCATGCTAAGATCTTGCAACAAGACTATCTCCCTCTGGTGCGGTCGGGCACCCCAGTGGGGAAGGGATCTCTTTAACCCTTGCCTTGCTAAGCGCTTGCAACAAGACTATCTCCCTCAGGTGCGCTCGGCACCCCAGTGGGGAAGGGATCTCTTTAACCCTTTCCTTGCTAAGCGCTTGAAACAAGACTATCTCCCTCAGGTGCGCTGGCACCCCAGTGGGGGAAGGGATCTCTTTAACCCTTTCCTTGCTAAGCGCTTGCAACAAGACTATCTCCCTCAGGTGCGCTTCGGCACCCCAGTGGGGAAGGGATCTTTTAACCCTTTACTTTCTAAGCGCTTGCAACAAGACTATCTCCCTCAGGTGCGCTCAGGCACCCCAGTGGGGAAGGGGATCTCTTTAACCCTTTCCTTGCTAAGCGCTTGCAACAAGACTATCTCCCTCAGGTGCGCTCGGGCACCCCAGTGGGGAAGGGATCTCTTTAACCCTTTCCTTGCTAAGCGCTTGCAACAAGACTATCTCCCTCAGGTGCGCTCGGGCACCCCAGTGGGGAAGGGATCTCTTTTAACCCTTTCCTTGCTAAGCGCTTGCAACAAGACTATCTCCCTCAGGTGCGCTCGGGCACCCCAGTGGGGAAGGGATCTCTTTAACCCTTTCCTTGCTAAGTGCTTGCAATGAGACTATCTCCCTCAGGTGCGCTCGGCACCCCAGTGGGGGAAGGGATCTCTTTAACCCTTTCCTTGCTAAGCGCTTGCAACAAGACTATCTCCCTCAGGTGCGCTCGGGCACCCCAGTGGGGAAGGGATCTTTTAACCCTTTCCTTGCTAAGCGCTTGCAACAAGACTATCTCCCTCAGGTGCGCTCGGGCACCCCAGTGGGGGAAGGGGATCTCTTTACCCTTTACGTGCTAAGCGCTTGCAACAAGACTATCTCCCTCAGGTGCGCTCGGGCACCCCAGTGGGGGAAGGGGATATCTATTAACCCTTTCCTTGCTAAGTGCTAGCAATGAGACTATCTCCCTCAGGTGCGCTCGGGCACCCCAGTGGGGGAAAAGGATCTCTTTTAACCCTTTCCTTGCTAAGCGCTTGCAACAAGACTATCCCCTCAGGCGCGCTCGGCACCCCAGTGGGGAAGGGATCTCTTTAACCCTTTCCTTGCTAAGCGCTTGCAACAAGACTATCTCCCTCAGGTGCGCTCGGGCACCCCAGTGGGGGAAGGGGATCAAGGATAACCCTTTACTTGCTAATCGCTTGCAACAAGACTATCTCCCTCAGGTGCGCTCGGGCACCCCCGCGGGGGAATGGCATCTCTTTTAACCCTTTCCTTGCTAAGCGCTTGCAACAAGACTATCCCCTCAGGTGCGCTCGGGCACCCCAGTGGGGGAAGGGATCTCTTTAACCCTTTCCTTGCTAAGCGCTTGCAACAAGACTATCTCCCTCAGGTGCGCTGGCACCCCAGTGGGGAAGGGGATCTCTTTAACCCTTTCCTTGCTAAGCGCTTGCAACAAGACTATCTCCCTCAGGTGCGCTCGGGCACCCCAGGGGGGGAAGGGGATCTCTTTTAACCCTTTCCTTGCTAAGCTTGCACCAAGACTATCTCCCTAATGTGCGCTCGGGCACCCCTGTTGTGTAAGGGGATCTCTTTTACACCTTTCATTTCTAAGCGCTTGCAACAAGACTATCTCCCTCAGGTGCGCTGGCACCCCAGTGGGGAAGGGATCTTTTAACCCTTTCCTTGCTAAGCGCTTGCAACAAGACTATCTCCCTCAGGTGCGCTCGGGCACCCCAGTGGGGGAAGGGGATCTCTTTTAACCCGTTCCTTGCTAAGCGCTTGCAACAAGACTATCTCCCTCAGGTGCGCTCGGGCACCCCAGTGGGGGAAGGGGATCTCTTTTACCCCTGTCTTTGCTAAGCGCTTGCAACAAGACTATCTCCCTCAGGTGCGCTGGCACCCCAGTGGGAAGGGATCTCTTTAACCCTTTCCTTGCTAAGCGCTTGCAACAAGACTATCTCCTCAGGTGCGCTGGCACCCCAGTGGGGGAAGGGATCTCTTTAACCCTTTCCTTGCTAAGCGCTTGCAACAAGACTATCTCCCTCAGGTGCGCTCGGGCACCCCAGTGGGGAAGGGATCTCTTTTAACCCTTTCCTTGCTAAGTGCTTGCAACAAGACTATCTCCCTCAGGTGCGCTCGGGCACCCCAGTGGGGGAAGGAGATCTCTTTAACCCTTTCCTTGCTAAGCGCTTGCAACAAGACTATCTCCCTCAGGTGCGCTCGGGCACCCCAGTGGGGAAGGGATCTCTTTAACCCTTTCCTTGCTAAGCGCTTGCAACAAGACTATCTCCCTCAGGTGCGCTGGCACCCCAGTGGGGAAGGGATCTTTTAACCCTTTCCTTGCTAAGCTTGCAACAAGACTATCTCCCTCAGGTGCGCTGGCACCCCAGTGGGGGAAGGGATCTCTTTAACCCTTTCCTTGCTAAGCTTGCAACAAGACTATCTCCCTCAGGTGCGCTCGGGCACCCCAGTGGGGAAGGGATCTCTTTTAACCCTTTCCTTGCTAAGCGCTTGCAACAAGACTATCTCCCTCAGGTGCGCTCGGGCACCCCAGCGGGGGAAGGGGATCTCTCAACCCTTTCCTTGCTAAGCGCTTGCAACAAGACTATCTCCCTCAGGTGCGCTCGGGCACCCCAGTGGGGAAGGGATCTCTTTAACCCTTTCCTTGCTAAGCTTGCAACAAGAATATCCCCTCAGGTGCGCTCGGGCACCCCAGTGGGGGAACGGGATCTCTTTTAACCCTTTCCTTGCTAAGCGCTTGCAACAAGACTATCTCCCTCAGGCGCGCTGGCACCCCAGTGGGGGAAGGGATCTCTTTAACCCTTTCCTTGCTAAGCGCTTGCAACAAGACTATCTCCCTCAGGTGCGCTGGCACCCCAGTGGGGAAGGGATCTCTTTAACCCTTTCCTTGCTAAGCGCTAGCAAATAGACTATCTCCCTCCGGTGCGCTCCCGCACCCCAGTGGGGGAAGGGGATCTCTTTTAACCCTTTCCTTGCTAAGCGCTTGCAACAAGACTATCCCCTCAGGTGCGCTCGGGCACCCCAGTGGGGGAAGGGGATCTCTTTTAACCCTTTCCGTGCTAAGCGCTTGCAACAAGACTATCTCCCTCAGGTGCGCTGGCACCCCAGTGGGGAAGGGGATCTTTTAACCCTTTCCATGCTAAGCGCTTGCAACAAGACTATCTCCCTCAGGTGCGCTCGGGCACACCAGTGGGGGTAGGGGATCTCTGTTAACCGTTTCCTTGCTAAGTGCTTGCAACAAGACTATCTCCCTCAGGTGCGCTCGGGCACCCCAGTGGGGGAAGGGGATCTCTTTTAACCCTTTCCTTGCTAAGCGCTTGCAACAAGACTATCTCCCTCAGGTGCGCTCGGGCACCCCAGTGGGGGAAAGGGATCTCTTTAACCCTTTCCTTGCTAAGCGCTTGCAACAAGACTATCGCCTCAGGTGCGCTCAGGCACCCCAGTGGGGAAGGGATCTTTTAACCCTTTCCTTGCTAAGCGCTCGAAATTAGACTATCTCCCTCAGGTGCGCTCGGCACCCCAGTGGGGGAAGGGGATCTCTTTTAACCCTTTCCTTGCTAAGCGCTTGCAACAAGACTATCTCCCTCAGGTGCGCTGGCACCCCAGTGGGGAAGGGATCTCTTTAACCCTTTCCTTGCTAAGCGCTTGCAACAAGACTATCTCCCTCAGGTGCGCTCGGGCACCCCAGTGGGGGAAGGGGATCTCTTTAACCCTTTCCTTGCTAAGCGCTTGCAACAAGACTATCTCCTCAGGTGCGCTGGCACCCCAGTGGGGGAAGGGATCTCTTTAACCCTTTCCTTGCTAAGCGCTTGCAACAAGACTATCTCCTCAGGTGCGCTGGCACCCCAGTGGGAAGGGGATCTCTTTAACCCTTTCCTTGCTAAGCGCTTGCAACAAGACTATCTCCCTCAGGTGCGCTCAGGCACCCCAGTGGGGAAGGGATCTCTTTAACCCTTTCCTTGCTAAGCGCTTGCAACAAGACTATCTCCCTCAGGTGCGCTGGCACCCCAGTGGGGAAGGGATCTCTTTAACCCTTTCCTTGCTAAGCGCTTGCAACAAGACTATCTCCCTCAGGTGCGCTCGGCACCCCAGTGGGGAAGGGATCTCTTTAACCCTTTCCTTGCTAAGCGCTTGCAACAAGACTATCTCCCTCAGGTGCGCTCGGGCACCCCAGTGGGGGAAGGGGCTCTCTTTTAACCCTTTCCTTGCTAAGCGCTTGCAACAAGACTATTCCCTCAGGTGCGCTCGGGCACCCCAGTGGGGAAGGGATCTCTTTAACCCTTTCCTTGCTAAGCGCTAACAAGACTATCTCCTCAGGTGCGCTGGCACCCCAGTGGGGAAGGGGATCTCTTTAACCCTTTCCTTGCTAAGCGCTTGCAACAAGACTATCCCCTCAGGTGCGCTCGGGCACCCCAGTGGGGAAGGGATCTCTTTAACCCTTTCCTTGCTAAGCGCTTGCAACAAGACTATCTCCCTCAGGTGCGCTCAGGCACCCCAGTGGGGGAAGGGATCTCTTTTAACCCTTTCCTTGCTAAGTGCTTGCAACAAGACTATCTCCCTCAGGTGCGCTGGCACCCCAGTGGGGAAGGGGATCTCTTTAACCCTTTCCTTGCTAAGCGCTTGCAACAAGACTATCTCCTCAGGTGCGCTGGCACCCCAGTGGGGAAGGGGATCTCTTTAACCCTTTCCTTGCTAAGCGCTTGCAACAAGCCTATCTCCCTCAGGTGCGCTCGGGCACCCCAGTGGGGAAGGGATCTCTTTAACCCTTTCCTTGCTAAGCGCTTGCAACAAGACTATCTCCCTCAGGTGCGCTCGGGCACCCCAGGGGGGAAGGGATCTCTTTAACCCTTTCCTTGCTAAGCGCTTGCAACAAGACTATCTCCCTCAGGTGCGCTCAGGCACCCCAGTGGGAAAGGGATCTCTTTTAACCCTTTCCTTGCTAAGCGCTTGCAACAAGACTATCCCCTCAGGTGCGCTCGGGCACCCCAGTGGGGGAAGGGGATCTCTTTTAACCCTTTCCTTGCTAAGCGCTTGCAACAAGACTATCACCTCAGGTGCGCTCGGGCACCCCAGTGGTGAAGCGGATCTCTTTAACCCTTTCCTTGCTAAGCGCTTGCAACAAGACTATCTCCCTCAGGTGCGCTCTGGCACCCCAGGGGGAAGGGATCTCTTTAACCCTTTCCTTGCTAAGCGCTTGCAACAAGACTATCTCCTCAGGTGCGCTCGGGCACCCCAGTGGGGGAAGGGGATCTCTTTTAACCCTTTCCTTGCTAAGCGCTTGCAACAAGACTATCTCCCTCAGGTGCGCTCGGGCACCCCAGTGGGGGAAGGGGATCTCTTTTAACCCTTTCCTTGCTAAGCGCTTGCAACAAGACTATCCCCTCAGGTGCGCTCGGGCACCCCAGTGGGGGAAGGGGATCTCTTTTAACCCTTTCCTTGCTAAGCGCTTGCAACAAGACTATCTCCCTCAGGTGCGCTCGGGCACCCCAGCGGGGGAAGGGGATCTCTTTTAACCCTTTCCTTGCTAAGCGTTGCAACAAGACTATCTCCCTCAGGTGCGCTCGGGCACCCCAGTGGGGGAAGGGGATCTCTTTTAACCCTTTCCTTGCTAAGCGCTTGCAACAAGACTATCTCCCTCAGGTGCGCTCGGCACCCCAGTGGGAAGGGATCTCTTTAACCCTTTCCTTGCTAAGCGCTGCAACAAGACTATCTCCCTCAGGTGCGCTTCGGGCACCCCAGTGGGGAAGGGGATCTCTTTAACCCTTTCCTTGCTAAGCGCTTGCAAGACTATCTCCCTCAGGTGCGCTTGGCACCCCAGTGGGAAGGGATCTCTTTAACCCTTCCCTGCTAAGCGCTTGCAACAAGAATAACTCCCTCAGGCGCGCTCGGGCACCCCAGTGGGGAAGGGGATCTCTTTAACCCTTTCCTTGCTAAGCTGCAACAAGACTATCTCCTCAGGTGCGCTCGGGCACCCCAGTGGGGAAGGGATCTTTTAACTATTTCATTGCTATGCGCTTGCAACAAGACTATCTCCTCAGGTGCGCTGGCACCCCAGTGGGGAAGGGATCTCTTTAACCCTTTCCTTGCTAAGCGCTTGCAACAAGACTATCTCCCTCAGGTGCGCTGGCACCCCAGTGGGGGAAGGGATCTCTTTAACCCTTTCCTTGCTAAGCGCTTGCAACAAGACTATCTCCCTCAGGTGCGCTGGCACCCCAGTGGGGAAGGGATCTCTTTAACCCTTTCCTTGCTAAGCGCTTGCAACAAGACTATCTCCTCAGGTGCGCTGGCACCCCAGTGGGGAAGGGATCTCTTTAACCCTTTCCTTGCTAAGCGCTTGCAACAAGACTATCTCCTCAGGTGCGCTCTGGCACCCCAGTGGGGAAGGGGATCTCTTTAACCCTTTCCTTGCTAAGCGCTTGCAACAAGACTATCTCCCTCAGGTGCGCCGGGCACCCCAGTGGGGAAGGGATCTCTTTAACCCTTTCCTTGCTAAGCGCTTGCAACAAGACTATCTCCCTCAGGTGCGCTCGGCACCCCAGTGGGGAAGGGATCTCTTTAACCCTTTCCTTGCTAAGCGCTTGCAACAAGACTATCTCCTCAGGTGCGCTGGCACCCCAGTGGGGAAGGGGATCTCTTTAACCCTTTCCTTGCTAAGCGCTTGCAACAAGACTATCTCCCCAGGTGCGCTCTGGCACCCCAGTGGGGAAGGGATCTCTTTAACCCTTTCCTTGCTAAGTGCTAACAAGACTATCTCCCTCAGGTGCGCTCGGGCACCCCAGTGGGGAAGGGATCTCTTTAACCCTTTCCTTGCTAAGCGCTTGCAACAAGACTATCTCCCTCAGGTGCGCTGGCACCCCAGTGGGAAGGGGATCTTTAACCCTTTCCTTGCTAAGCGCTTGCAACAAGACTATCCCCTCAGGTGCGCTCGGGCACCCCAGTGGGGAAGGGATCTCTTTAACCCTTTCCTTGCTAAGCGCTTGCAACAAGACTATCTCCCTCAGGTGCGCTCGGGAACCCCAGTGGGGAAGGGATCTTTTAACCCTTTCCTTGCTAAGCGCTTGCAACAAGACTATCTCCCTCAGTTGCGCTCTGGCACCCCAGTGGGGAAGGGATCTCTTTAACCCTTTCCTTGCTAAGCGCTTGCAACAAGACTATCTCCCTCAGGTGCGCTGGCACCCCAGTGGGGGAAGGATCTTTTAACCCTTTCCTTGCTAAGCGCTTGCAACAAGACTATCTCCCTCAGGTGCGCTGGCACCCCAGTGGGGGAAGGGGATCTCTTTAACCCTTTCCTTGCTAAGCGCTTGCAACAAGACTATCTCCCTCAGGTGCGCTGGCACCCCAGTGGGGAAGGGATCTCTTTAACCCTTTCCTTGCTAAGCGCTTGCAACAAGACTATCTCCCTCAGGTGCGCTCGGGCACCCCAGTGGGGAAGGGATCTCTTTAACCCTTTCCTTGCTAAGCTTGCAACAAGACTATCTCCCTCAGGTGCGCTGGCACCCCAGTGGGGAAGGGATCTCTTTAACCCTTTCCTTGCTGTCTCTCAAGTATATTGGCATTTCTTTCTGTCAAGGTATGACTTATGTAAACTGGTAAATGGCTCCTCAAGTCCCTTCCAACTGTTTCTTTCTCCTATAATTCCTTTCCCTTCTGTCTCTCTCCAGCATATGACCACAGATGTTGCGCCGACTAAACCAGACTTTCCAACTGTTCCTTCTCCTATAATTCCTTCCTCTGTCTCTCTCCGCATATGACCACAGATGTTGCTCATTAAACCAAACTTTCCAACTGTTCCTTCTGCTATAATTCCTTCCCTCCTGTCTCTCTCCGGCATATGACCACAGATGTTGCGCTGACTAAACCAAATCTTTCCAAATGTTCTTTCTCCTATAATTCCTTCCCCTTCTGTCTCTCTCCGGCATATGACCACAGATGTGCCCACTGCTTCCACCAAACCAAACTTTCCAACTGTTCCCTTCTCCTATAATTCCTTCCCTTCTGTCTCTCTCCGCATATGACCACAGATGTTGCGCTGACTAAAACCAAACTTTCAACTGTTTCTCCTATAATTCCTTCCCTTCTGTCTCTCTCCGGCATATACCACAGATGTTGCTCACTAAATCAAACTTTCCAACTGTTCCTTCTCCTATAATTCCTTCCCTTCTGTCTCTCTCCGGCATAAGGACCACAGATGTTGCGCCGACTAAACCAAACTTTCCAACTGTTCTTCTCCTATAATTCTTCCCTTCTGTCTCTCTCCGTATATGACCACAGATGTTGCGCCGACTAAACCAAACTTCCAACTGTTCTCCTATAATTCCTTCCCCGTTCTGTCTCTCTCCTGATTATGACCACAGATGTTGCGCTGACTAAACCAAACTTTCAACTGTTCCTTCTCCTATAATTCCTTCCTTCTGTCTCTCTCCATATGACCACAGATGTTAAGTTAAACCAAACTTTCCAACTATTCCTCCCCATAATTCCTTCCTTCTGTTCTCTCTCCTGCATATGACCACAGATGTTGCGCTGACTAAACCAAACTTTCCAACTGTTCCTTCTATAATTCTTCCCTTCTGTCTCTCTCCGGCATATGACCACAGATGTTATGCCGACTAAACCAAACTTTCCAACTGTTCCTTCATAATTCCTTCCTTCTGTCTCTCTCCGGCATATGACCACAGATGTTGCGCCCACTGATCTAAACCAAACTTTCCAACTGTTCCTTCTCCTATAATTCCTTCCTTCTGTCTCTCTCCGGCATATGACCACAGATGTTGTTGCCACTAAACCAAACTTTCCAACTGTTCCTTCTCCTATAATTCCTTCCTTCTGTCTCTCTCCGGCATATGACCACAGATGTTGCGCTGACTAAACCAAACTTTCCAACTGTTCCCTTCTCCTATAATTCCTTCCCTTCTGTCTCTCTCCGCATATGACCACAGATGTTGCGCCGACTAAACCAAACTTTCCAACTGTTCCTTCTCCTATAATTCCTTCCCTTCTGTCTCTCTCCTGCATATGACCACATATGAAGCGCCGACTAAAACAAACTATCCAACTGTTCAATTCTCCTATAATTCTTCCCTTCTCTCTCTCTCCGGTATATGACCACAGATGTTGCGCCCACTAAACCAAAATTTCCAACCGATCCTCTCCTATAATTCCTTCCTTCTGTCTCTCTCCGGCATATGACCACAGATGTTACTAAAACCAAACTTTCCAACTGTTCCCTTTCTCCTATAATTCCTTCCTCTGTCTCTCTCCGCATATGACCACAGATGTTGCGCTGACTAAACCAAACTTTCCAACTGTTCTTCTCCTATAATTCCTTCCCTTCTGTCTCTCTCCGCATATGACCACAGATGTTTTTCAGCACTTCACTAAACCAGATTCTCCAGACTGTTCAACGCCCTTCTCCTTTCCTCTATAATTCCTTCTCTGTCCCACTTCTCTGGTTTTCCTCCGCATATGACCACAGATGTTTCACTAAACCAAACTTCCAATTGCCTTCTATAATTCCTTCCTCTCCAATCACCCTTCCTACCTTCCTTATTCCTTCTCCTATAATTCCTTCCCCTCCTGTCTCTCTCTCATATGACCACAGATGTTGCCGACTAAACCAAACTTTCCAACTGTTCCCTTCTCCTATAATTCTTCCCCTCTGTCTCTCTCCTGCATATGACCACAGATGTTACGCCCACTAAACCAAACTTTCCAACTGTTCCTTCTCCTATAATTCCTTCCTTCTGTCTCTCGCATATGACCACAGATGTTATGCTGACTAAACCAAACTTTCCAACTTTTCCTTTGGGAATCTGTGGCTTGTGATTCTCCAAGATTACATTTTCATTGAACTGTAGCCACTTTTGTTCCATTTCTGTGGCTTGAGGTGTTCTTGTAGAAATCCACAGTCAAGGAGTTAACGCTGCCTGACTTACAGATCGATGGCCCTCAGGATCTCCAGCCATTGAAATCAGCAAAGAGGTCTACAATTTCGCTACTGCTGGGCCAAGTATGGAGTTGGATTCTGGAGCCTGGCTCTGGGATTATTCATCAGGCAGGTCAGGAATCACAGCTGTTACTTCATTTGTTTATATTTTTCACAAGAGAGGAGACAGCTCAGGGCAACAAAATACCCCACTTATATGTGCTTGGGGACTTTACAGTTCACAGCAGAATTGTTTCCCTAAAAGTCATCTCAAAACCTCCTTGTTGAAGTGCAGAGATTTTATTCCTTCATATATATGTTACAGGAAGATTGTGAAACTAGGAATTTCGTGAACCTCTAAAACTTTCAGGGAATTCGTGAAATTACTGTTTCACTTAGGGACTTCATGAAATTACTGAAATATCTAGGGATTTGATGTGTTTACTGAAATGATAATACAGTTATTTCATGAAATCCCTGATGATAGTAAATGCTTCATGAAACTACTAAAATATTATAGGGATTTGATGTATTTACTGAAATGATAATACAGTTATTTCATGAAATCCCTGATGATTGTAAATACATAGAATAACAGAAGATTTATTTTGAAATTTTATTCATAAATCATCATATCATAAAAATCATGTATAAAATCAAGTACAATGTATTAGTATAACATTCATGTTATTTTAGAATAGACTGACTCAGCATGCTCTACCGTCCCTGTGTTTAGCTGTGGCTGTGTTTCAAAAGCAATCTGAAACAAACAAACAAACAAACTGAATAAACAAACTGTGTAAAGTTCAAGTAACAAACTGTGTAAAGTTCAAGTAACAAACTGTGTAAAGTTCAAGTAACAAACTGTGTAAAGTTCAAGTAACAAACTGTGTAAAGTTCAAGTAACAAACTGTGTAAAGTTCAAGTAACAAACTGTGTAAAGTTCAAGTGATGATCAAAAGTAGCCTTGTTAGGTTAATTGTGTTAATGTGTGTTATGCCAAACTTGCAGTCAAACTTTGGGTTAAGAGAGAGAGAGAGAGAGAGAAAGGCAAACACAATCACTTACAGCTAACACTGGCCTTTAATAGTAAGTTGTAACCCTCCACCACACAGCACCACACGCACACCTGTTCACTGGGCAGCACATCATTACCTACACTGACAGGTCCAGAAGCAAGTTTTGGAACCACTGAAGTTCCGATTCTAGAAGCAAGTTTTGGAACCACTGAAGTTCCGATTCTAGAAGCAAGTTTTGGAACCACTGAAGTTCCGATTCTAGAAGCAAGTTTTGGAACCACTGAAGTTCCGATTCTAGAAGCAAGTTTTCCAACCACTGAAGTTCCGATTCTAGAAGCAAGTTTTGGAACCACTGAAGTTCCAATTCTAGAAGCAAGTTTTCGAGCCACTGAAGTTCCAATTCTAGAAGCAAGTTTTGGAACCACTGAAGTTCCAATTCTAGAAGCAAGTTTTGGAACCACTGAAGTTCCGATTCTAGAAGCAAGTTTTCCAACCACTGAAGTTCCGATTCTAGAAGCAAGTTTTCCAACCACTGAAGTTCCAATTCTAGAAGCAAGTTTTGGAACCACTGAAGTTCCGATTCTAGAAGCAAGTTTTGGAACCACTGAAGTTCCGATTCTAGAAGCAAGTTTTCCAACCACTGAAGTTCCAATTCTAGAAGCAAGTTTTCCAACCACTGAAGTTCAAATTCTAGAAGCAAGTTTTGGAACCACTGAAGTTCCGATTCTAGAAGCGAGTTTTCCAACCACTGAAGTTCTGATTCTAGAAGCAAGTTTTGGAACCACTGAAGTTCCAATTCTAGAAGCAAGTTTTGGAACCACTCAGAACCACGTTCCAATTCTAGAAGCAAGTTTGGAACCACTGAAGTTCCGATTCTAGAAGCAAGTTTTGGAACCACTGAAGTTCCAATTCTAGAAGCAAGTTTTTGGAACCACTGAAGTTCCAATTCTAGAAGCAAGTTTGAACCACTGAAGTTCCAATTAGAAGCAAGTTTTGAAACCACTGAAGTTCCTATTCTAGAAGCAAGTTTTGGAACCACTGAAGTTCAATTCTAGAAGCAAGTTTTTGGAACCACTGAAGTTCAAATTCTAGAAGCAAAATACAACCACTGAAGTTCCAATTCTAGAAGCAAGTTTTCCAACCACTGAAGTTCCAATTCTAGAAGCAAGTTTGGAACCACTGAAGTTCCGATTCTAGAAGCAAGTTTTGGAACCACTGAAGTTCCAAAGCAAGTTTTCCAACCACTGAAGTTCCAATTTAGAAGCAAGTTTTGAACCACTGAAGTTCCGATTCTAGAAGCAAGTTTTAAACCACTGAAGTTCCGATTCTAGAAGCAAGTTTTGGAACCACTGAAGTTCCAATTTAGAAGCAAGTTTTGGGAACCACTGAAGTTCCAATTCTAGAAGCAAGTTTTCCAACCACTGAAGTTCAAATTCGAGAAGCAAGTTTTGGAACCACTGAAGTTCAAATTCTAGAAGCAAGTTTTACAACCACTGAAGTTCCAATTCTAGAAGCAAGTTTTCCAACCACTGAAGTTCCAATTCTAGAAGCAAGTTTTGGAACCACTGAAGTTCCAATTCTAGAAGCAAGTTTTAGAACCACTGAAGTTCCAATTCTAGAAGCAAGTTTTGGAACCACTGAAGTTCCGATTCTAGAAGCAAGTTTTCCAACCACTGAAGTTCCGATTCTAGAAGCAAGTTTTCCAACCACTGAAGTTCCAATTCTAGAAGCAAGTTTTGGAACCACTGAAGTTCCGATTCTAGAAGCAAGTTTTGGAACCACTGAAGTTCCGATTCTAGAAGCAAGTTTTCCAACCACTGAAGTTCCAATTCTAGAAGCAAGTTTTCCAACCACTGAAGTTCAAATTCTAGAAGCAAGTTTTGGAACCACTGAAGTTCCGATTCTAGAAGCGAGTTTTCCAACCACTGAAGTTCTGATTCTAGAAGCAAGTTTTGGAACCACTGAAGTTCCAATTCTAGAAGCAAGTTTTCGAGCCACTGAAGTTCCAATTCTAGAAGCAAGTTTTGGAACCACTGAAGTTCCAATTCTAGAAGCAAGTTTTGGAACCACTGAAGTTCCAATTCTAGAAGCAAGTTTTGGAACCACTGAAGTTCCAATTCTAGAAGCAAGTTTTGGAACCACTGAAGTTCCAATTCTAGAAGCAAGTTTTGGAACCACTGAAGTTCCAATTTAGAAGCTAAAGTTTTGGAACCACTGAAGTTCCAATTCTAGAAGCAAGTTTTCGAGCCACTGAAGTTCCAATTCTAGAAGCAAGTTTTGGAACCACTGAAGTTCAAATTCTAGAAGCAAGTTTTCGAGCCACTGAAGTTCCAATTCTAGAAGCAAGTTTTGGAACCACTGAAGTTCAAATTCTAGAAGCAAGTTTTGGAACCACTGAAGTTCCGATTCTAGAAGCAAGTTTTGGAACCACTGAAGTTCAAATTCTAGAAGCAAGTTTTACAACCACTGAAGTTCCAATTCTAGAAGCAAGTTTTCCAACCACTGAAGTTCCAATTCTAGAAGCAAGTTTTGGAACCACTGAAGTTCCAATTCTAGAAGCAAGTTTTGGAACCACTGAAGTTCAAATTCTAGAAGCAAGTTTTACAACCACTGAAGTTCCAATTTAGAAGCAAGTTTTGGATCCACTGAAGTTCCAATTCTAGAAGCAAGTTTTCCAACCACTGAAGTTCAATTCTAGAAGCAAGTTTTGGAACCACTGAAGTTCCAATTTAGAAGCAAGTTTTGGAACCACTGAAGTTCCAATTTAGAAGCAAGTATTGGAACCACTGAAGTTCACATTCTAGAAGCAAGTTTTGGAACCACTGAAGTTCCAATTCTAGAAGCAAGTTTTGGAACCACTGAAGTTCCAATTCTAGAAGCAAGTTTTGGAACCACTGAAGTTCCAATTCTAGAAGCAAGTTTTGGAACCACTGAAGTTCCAATTCTAGAAGCAAGTTTTCCAACCACTGAAGTTCCAATTCTAGAAGCAAGTTTTGGAACCACTGAAGTTCCAATTCTAGAAGCAAGTTTTGGAACCACTGAAGTTCTGATTCTAGAAGCAAGTTTTGGAACCACTGAAGTTCCAAGCATTCCATCTGTAAGTTGAGAGTGGTTTGAAAGATCAAGTGGTTCGAGCGCCCTGTACAGTTATTCCCCACCACCTGGTCAAGGACTATCGGCCATGGCTGTACATTTTGTTTACTCATGACGATGCTTTGAGGTGACGAGGGTTTGCAGTGAAACCAGTAAATACATGAAATCCATAAATATTTCAGGAATTTCATGAAGTCCCGAAGTGAAACAGTAATTTCACGAATTCTCTGAAAGTTCTAGGGATTTCACGATATCCCTAGTTTCACAATCTTACTGTAACATATACATACATGAATTGATGCATACAGTAAGAGTTGTATCATAAGACATTTCGGCGCCCAAGAACACTTATTTGACAAGCTTTCGTGGGAGTTGTTGTGGACAATTGCAGGAGTAGTTCTATGACCCTGGTGGTGGTGTGACCCTTCTTCTGTACTGTGAACCTAGAAACACATATTTGACAAGGCTTTCATAGGAGTTATGGGCATTTCCAGGAGTAGTTCTATGACCCTGGTGGTAGTGTGACCCTTCTTCTGTACTGTGAACCTAGAAACACATATTTGACAAGGCTTTCGTAGGAGTTGTGGGCATTTCCAGGAGTAGTTCTATGACCCTGGTGGTGGTGTGACCCTTCTTCTGTGCTGTGAACCTAGAAACACATATTTGACAAGGCTTTCATAGGAGTTATGGGCATTTCCAGGAGTAGTTCTATGACACTGGTGGTGGTGTGACCCTTCTTCTGTACTGTGAACCTAGAAACACATATTTGACAAGGCTTTCGTAGGAGTTATGGGCATTTCCAGGAGTAGTTCTATGACCCTGGTGGTGGTGTGACCCTTCTTCTGTACTGTGAACCTAGAAACACATATTTGACAAGGCTTTCGTAGGAGTTGTGGGCATTTCCAGGAGTAGTTCTATGACCCTGGTGGTGGTGTGACCCTTCTTCTGTACTGTGAACCTAGAAACACATATTTGACAAGGCTTTCGTAGGAGTTGTGGGCATTTCCAGGAGTAGTTCTATGACCCTGGTGATGGTGTGACCCTTCTTCTGTACCATGAACCTAGAAACACATATTTGACAAGGCTTTCGTGGGAGTTGTGGGCATTTCCAGGAGTAGTTCTATGACCCTGGTGGTGGTGTGACCCTTCTTCTGTACTGTGAACCTAGAAACACATATTTGACAAGGCTTTCGTAGGAGTTATGGGCATTTCCAGGAGTAGTTCTATGACCCTGGTGGTGGTGTGACCCTTCTTCTGTACTGTGAACCTAGAAACACATATTTGACAAGGCTTTCGTAGGAGTTGTAGGCATTTCCAGGAGTAGTTTTATGACCCTGGTGGTAGTCTGACCCTTCTTCTGTACCATGAACCTCAAGAAACACTTGTTAGAACCGAGAGAGCCCGGATTCGATTCCCGGGTGGAAAAATTTGGGCGGCTTTTCCGATCCCCACGCCCCTGTCCACCCAGCAGTGTACCAGGTATTAATCGGGGTTGTGTCCCGCCTCCTGGGGTCTGTTCCTCTCCTATAATTCTTCCCTTCTGCCTCCCTCCGCATATGACCACAGATGTTGCGCCACTAAACCAAACTTTCCAACTGTTCCCTTCTCCTATAATTCTCCCTTCTGCCTCCCTCCGGCATATGACCACAGATGTTGCGCCGACTAAACCAAACTTTCCTCTGTAAATGCACTAATACAAAACGACCTATTTCAGATCATTTTGGAGAACTACTCTACGGTACTTGTCCAGCAGTTCCTCAGACCGGGTCGTGGTGACGTCATTTGTACCTGTGTGGAGAACAAAGAGTGAGTCATTAGAGGCCACAGCTGGTTATGTTAGGTTAAGTTTAGGGTATCTTCAAACACATGATAGCCAGGACTTTACAGTATATATCAACAAAGAATGACCTCACTTAGTTGTATAGAAAGTCTCATTGGTAAGGAAGCATATATGAATTTTCTGAGTCAACCTATAGTAACTGTTTGGGGTTTTGATAGGTTATGTTAGGTTAAGTTTAGGGTATCTTCAAACACATCATAGCCAGCACTTTACAGTATAAATCAACAAAGAATTCCCTCACTTAGTTGTATAGAAAGTCTCATTAGTAAGGAAGCATATATGAATTTTCTGAGTCAAGACCTATAGTAACTGTTTGGGGTTTTGATAGGTTATGTTAGGTTAAGTTTAGGGTATCTTCAAACACATGATAGCCAGCACTTTACAGTATATATCAACAAAGAATGACCTCACTTAGTTGTATAGAAAGTCTCATTAGTAAGGAAGCATATATGAATTTTCTGAGTCAAGACCTATAGTAACTGTTTGGGGTTTTGATAGGTTATGTTAGGTTAAGTTTAGGGTATCTTCAAACACATGATAGCCAGCACTTTACAGTATAAATCATCAAAGAATTCCCTCACTTAGTTGTATAGAAAGTCTCATTAGTAAGGAAGCATATATGAATTTTCTGAGTCAAGACATATAGTAACTGTTTGGGGTTTTGATAGGTTATGTTAGGTTAAGTTTAGGGTATCTTCAAACACATGATAGCCAGCACTTTACAGTATAAATCAACAAAGAATTCCCTCACTTAGTTGTATAGAAAGTCTCATTAGTAAGGAAGCATATATGAATTTTCTGAGTCAATCCATATAGTAACTGTTTGGGGTTTTGATAGGTTATGTTAGGTTAAGTTTAGGGTATCTTCAAACACTTGATAGCCAGTATTTTACAGTATATATCAACAAAGAATGACCTCACTTAGTTCTATAGAAAGTCTCATTAGTAAGGAAGCATATATGAATTTTCTAAGTCAAGACCTATAGTAACTGTTTGGGGTTTTGATAGGTTATGTTAGGTTAAGTTTAGGGTATCTTCAAACACATGATAGCCAGCACTTTACAGTATGAATCAACAAAGAAAGACCTCACTTAGTTGTATTGAAAGTCTCATTAGTAAGGAAGCATATATGAATTTTCTGAGTCAATCCATATAGTAACTGTTTGGGGTTTTTGATAGGTTATGTTAGGTTAAGTTTAGGGTATCTTCAAACACATGATAGCCAGCACTTTACAGTATAAATCAATAAAGAATGACCTCACTTAGTTGTATAGAAAGTCTCATTAGTAAGGAAGCATATATGAATTTTCTGAGTCAAGACCTATAGTAACTGTTTGCGGTTTTGATAGGTTATGTTAGGTTAAGTTTAGGGTATCTTCAAACACATGATAGCCAGCACTTTACAGTATATATCAACAAAGAATGACCTCACATAGTTGTATAGAAAGTCTCATTAGTAAGGAATCATATATGAATTTTCTGAGTCAAGACCTATAGTAACTGTTTGGGGTTTTGATAGGTTATGTTAGGTTAAGTTTAGGGTATCTTCAAACACATGATAGCCAGCACTTTACAGTATAAATCAACAAAGAATGACCTCACTTAGTTGTATATAAAGTCTCATTAGTAAGGAAGCATATATGAATTTCCTGAGTCAAGACTTCTAGTAACTGTTAGTGGTTTTGATAGGTTATGTTAGGTTAAGTTTAGGCCGGGTATCTTCAAACACATGATAGCCAGCACTTTACAGTATAAATCAACAAAGAATGACCTCACTTAGTTGTATAGAGAGTCTTGTTAGTAAGGAAGCATATATGAATTTTTTGAGTCAATCCATATAGTAACTGTTTGGGGTTTTGATAGGTTATGTTAGGTTAAGTTTAGGGTATCTTCAAACACATGATAGCCAGCACTTTACAGTATAAATCAACAAAGAATGACCTCACTTAGTTGTATTGAAAGTCTCACTAGTAAGGAAGCATATATGAATTTTCTGAGTCAAGACCTATAGGAACTGTTTGGGGTTTTGATAGGTTATGTTAGGTTAAGTTTACGGTATCTTCAAACACATGATAGCCAGCACTTTACAGTATAAATCAACAAAGAATGACCTCACTTAGTTGTATTGAAAGTCTCACTAGTAAGGAAGCATATATGAATTTTCTGAGTCAAGACCTATAGGAACTGTTTGGGGTTTTGATAGGTTATGTTAGGTTAAGTTTACGGTATCTTCAAACACATGATAGCCAGCACTTTACAGTATAAATCAACAAAGAATGACCTCACTTAGTTGTATTGAAAGTCTCACTAGTAAGGAAGCATATATGAATTTTCTGAGTCAATCCATATAATAACTGTTTCGGGTTTTGATAGGTTATGTTAGGTTAAGTTTAGGGTATCTTCAAACACATGATAGCCAGCACTTTACAGTATGAATCAACAAAGAATGACCTCACTTAGTTGTATTGAAAGTCTCATTAGTAAATAAGCATATATGAATTTTCTGAGTCAAGACCTATAGTAACTGTTTGGGGTTTTGATAGGTTATGTTAGGTTAAGTTTAGGGTATCTTCAAACACATGATAGCCAGCACTTTACAGTATAAATCAACAAAGAATTCCCTCACTTAGTTGTATAGAAAGTCTCATTAGTAGAGAAGCATATATGAATTTTCTGAGTCAATCCATATAGTAACTGTTTGGGGTTTTGATAGGTTATGTTAGGATAAGTTTAGGGTATCTTCAAACACATGATAGCCAGCACTTTACAGTATATATCAACAAAGAATGACCTCACTAAGTTGTATTCAAAGTCTCATTAGTAAGGAAGCATATATGAATTTTCTAAGTCAAGACCTATAGTAACTGTTTGGGGTTTTGATAGGTTATGTTAGGTTAAGTTTAGGGTATCTTCAAACACATGATAACCAGCACTTTACAGTATGAATCAACAAAGAATGACCTCACTTAGTTGTATTGAAAGTCTCATTAGTAAGGAAGCATATATGAATTTTCTGAGACAAGACCTATAGTAACTGTTAGTGGTTTTGATAGGTTATGTTAGGTTAAGTTTAGGGTATCTTCAAACACATGATAGCCAGCACTTTACAGTATCAATCAACAAAGAATGACCTCACTTAGTTGTATTGAAAGTCTCATTAGTAAGGAAGCATATATGAATTTTCTGAGTGAATCCATATAGTAACTGTTTGGGGTTTTGATAGGTTATGTTAGGTTAAGTTTAGGGCATCTTAAAACACATGATAGCCAGCACTTTACAGTATATATCAACAAAGAATGACCTCACTAAGTTGTATTCAAAGTCTCATTAGTAAGGAAGCATAAATTAATTTTCTGAGTTAATCCATATATAGTAACTGTTTCGGGTTTTGATAGGTTATGTTAGGTTAAGTTTAGGGTATCTACAAACACATGATAGCCAGCACTTTACAGTATGAATCAACAAAGAATGACCTCACTTAGTTGTATAGAAAGTCTCATTAGTAAGGAAGCATAAATGAATTTTCTGAGTTAATCCATATATAGTAACTGTGTGGGGTTTTGATAGGTTATGTTAGGTTAAGTTTAGGGTATCTTCAAACACATGATAGCCAGCACTTTACAGTATGAATCAACAAAGAATTCCCTCACTTAGTTGTATAGAAAGTCTCATTAGTAAGGAAGCATATATGAATTTTCTGAGTCAAGACCTATAGTAACTGTTTGGGGTTTTGATAGGTTATGTTAGGTTAAGTTTAGGGTATCTTCAAACACATGATAGCCAGCACTTTACAGTATGAATCAACAAAGAATTCCCTCACTTAGTTGTATAGAAAGTCTCATTAGTAAGGAAGCATATATGAATTTTCTGAGTTAATCCATATAGTAACTGTTTGGGGTTTTGATAGGTTATGTTAGGTTAAGTTTAGGGTATCTTCAAACACATGATAGCCAGCACTTTACAGTATAAATCAACAAAGAATGACCTCACTTAGTTGTATAGAAAGTCTCATTAGTAAGGAAGCATATATGAATTTTCTGAGTCAAGACCTATAGTAACTGTTTGGGGTTTTGATAGGTTATGTTAGGTTAAGTTTAGGGTATCTTCAAACACATGATAGCCAGCACTTTACAGTATAAATCAACAAGGAATGACCTCACTTAGTTGTATAGAAAGTCTCGTTAGTAAGGTAGCATAAATACGAATTTTCTGAGTCAATCCATATAGTAACTGTTTGGGGTTTTGATAGGTTATGTTAGGTTAAGTTTAGGGTATCTTCAAACACATGATAGCCAGCACTTTACAGTATAAATCATCAAAGAATTCCCTCACTTAGTTGTATAGAAAGTCTCATTAGTAAGGAAGCATTTATGAATTTTCTGAGACAAGACCTATAGTAACTGTTTGGGGTTTTGATAGGTTATGTTAGGTTAAGTTTAGGGTATCTTCAAACACATGATAGCCAGCACTTTACAGTATAAATCATCAAAGAATTCCCTCACTTAGTTGTATTGAAAGTCTCACTAGTAAGGAAGCATATATGAATTTTCTGAGTCAAGACCTTTAGTAACTGTTTGGGGTTTTGATAGGTTATGTTAGGTTAAGTTTAGGGTATCTTCAAACATATGATAGCCAGCACTTTGCAGTATAAATCAACAAAGAATGACCTCACTTAGTTGTATAGAAAGTCTCATTAGTAAGGAAGCATATATGAATTTTCTGAGTCAAGACCTGTAGTAACTGTTTGGGGTTTTGATAGGTTATGTTAGGTTAAGTTTAGGGTATCTTCAAACACATGATAGCCAGCACTTTACAGTATAAATCAACAAAGAATGACCTCACTTAGTTGTATTGAAAGTCTCATTAGTAAGGAAGCATATATGAATTTTCTGAGACAAGACCTATAGTAACTGTTAGTGGTTTTGATAGGTTATGTTAGGTTAAGTTTAGGGTATCTTCAAAGACATGATAGCCAGCACTTTACGGTATATATCAACAAAGAATGACCTCACTTAGTTGTATAGAAAGTCTCATTAGTAAGGAAGCATATATGAATTTTCTGAGTTAATCCATATATAGTAACTGTTTCGGGTTTTGATAGGTTATGTTAGGTTAAGTTTAGGGTATCTTCAAACACATGATAGCCAGCACTTTACAGTATATATCAACAAAGAATGACCTCACTTAGTTCTATAGAAAGTCTCATTAGTAAGGAATCATATATGAATTTTCTGAGTCAAGACCTATAGTAACTGTTTGGGGTTTTGATAGGTTATGCTTGGTTAAGTTTAGGGTATCTTCAAACACATGATAGCCAGCACTTTACAGTATATATCAACAAAGAATGACCTCACATAGTTGTATAGAAAGTCTCATTAGTAAGGAAGCATATATGAATTTTCTGAGTCAAGACCTATAGTAACTGTTTGGGGTTTTGATAGGTTATGTTAGGTTAAGTTTAGGGTATCTTCAAACACATGATAGCCAGCACTTTACAGTATGAATCAACAAAGAATGACCTCACTTAGTTGTATTGAAAGTCTCATTAGTAAGGAAGCATATATGAATTTTCTGAGTCAATCCCTTAAGTAACTGTTTGGGGTTTTGATAGGTTATGTTAGGTTAAGTTTAGGGTATCTTCAAACACATGATAGCCAGCACTTTACAGTATAAATCAACAAAGAATGACCTCACTTAGTTGTATTGAAAGTCTCATTAGTAAGGAAGCATATATGAATTTTCTGAGACAAGACCTGTAGTAACTGTTAGTGGTTTTGATAGGTTATGTTAGGTTAAGTTTAGGGTATCTTCAAACACATGATAGCCAGCACTTTACAGTATAAATCATCAAAGAATTCCCTCACTTAGTTGTATTGAAAGTCTCACTAGTAAGGAAGCATATATGAATTTTCTGAGTCAAGACCTATAGTAACTGTTTGGGGTTTTGATAGGTTATGTTAGGTTAAGTTTAGGGTATCTTCAAACACATGATAGCCAGCACTTTACAGTATGAATCAACAAAGAATGACCTCACTTAGTTCTATAGAAAGTCTCACTAGTAAGGAAGCATATATGAATTTTCTGAATCACTCCATATAGTAACTGTTTGGGGTTTTGATAGGTTATGTTAGGTTAAGTTTAGGGTATCTTCAAACACATGATAGCCAGCACTTTACAGTATAAATCAACAAAGAATGACCTCACTTAGTTGTATAGAAAGTCTCATTAGTAAGGAAGCATATATGAATTTTCTGAGTCAAGACCTATAGTAACTGTTTGGGGTTTTGATAGGTTATGTTAGGTTAAGTTTAGGGTATCTTCAAACACATGATAGGCAGCACTTTACAATATAAATCAACAAAGAATGACCTCACTTAGTTATATATAAAGTCTCATTAGTAAGGAAGCATATATGAATTTTCTGAGTCAAGACCTATAGTAACTGTTTGACGTTTTGATAGGTTAAGTTTAGGGTATCTTCAAACACATGATAGCCAGCACTTTAGAGCATAAATCAACAAAGAATGGCCTCACTTAGTTGTAAAGAAAGTCTCATTAGTAAGGAAGCATATATGAATTTCCTGAGTCAAGACCTATAGTAACTGTTTGCGGTTTTGATAGGTTATGTTAGGTTAAGTTTAGGGTATCTTCAAACACATGATAGCCAGCACTTTACAGTATAAATCAACAAAGAATAACCTCACTTAGTTGTATTGAAAGTCTTATTAGTAAGGAAGCATATATGAATTTTCTGAGTCAATCCATAAAGTAAGTGTTTGGGGTTTTGATAGGTTATGTTAGGTTAAGTTTAGGGTATCTTCAAACACATGATAGCCAGCACTTTACAGTATATATCAACAAAGAATTCCCTCACTTAGTTGTATAGAAAGTCTCATTAGTAAGGAAGCATATATGAATTTTCTGAGTCAAGACCTATAGTAACTGTTTGGGGTTTTGATAGGATATGTTAGGTTAGGTTTAGGGTATCTTCAAACACATGATAGCCAGCACTTTACAGTATAAATCAACAAAGAATGACCTCACTTAGTTCTATAGAAAGTCTCATTAGTAAGGAAGCATATATGAATTTTCTGAGTCAAGACCTGTAGTAACTGTTTGGGGTTTTGATAGGTTATGTTAGGTTAAGTTTAGGGTATCTTCAAACACATGATAGCCAGCACTTTACAATATAAATCTACAAAGAATGACCTCACTTAGTTGTATAGAAAATCTCGTTAGTAAGGAAGCATATATGAATTTTCTGAGTCAAGACCTATAGTAACTGTTTGGGGTTTTGATAGGTTATGTTAGGTTAAGTTTAGGGTATCTTCAAACACATGATAGCCAGCACTTTACAATATAAATCTACAAAGAATGACCTCACTTAGTTGTATAGAAAGTCTCGTTAGTAAGGAAGCATATATGAATTTTCTGAGTCAAGACCTATAGTAACTGTTTGGGGTTTTGATAGGTTATGTTAGGTTAAGTTTAGGGTATCTTCAAACACATGATAGCCAGCACTTTACAGTATAAATCAACAAAGAATGACCTCACTTAGTTGTATAGAAATTTTCATTAATAAGGAAGCATATATGAATTTTCTGAGTCAAGACCTATAGTAACTGTTTGGGGTTTTGATAGGTTATGTTAGGTTAAGTTTAGCGTATCTTCAAACACATGATAGACAGCACTTTACAGTATGAATCAACAAAGAATGACCTCACTTAGTTCTATAGAAAGTCTCATTAGTAAGGAAGCATATATGAATTTTCTGAGTTAATCCATATATAGTAACTGTTTGGGGTTTTGATAGGTTATGTTAGGTTAAGTTTAGGGTATCTTCAAACACATGATAGCCAGCACTTTACAGTATGAATCAACAAAGAATGACCTCACTTAGCTGTATTGAAAGTCTCATTAGTAAGGAAGCATATATGAATTTTCTGAGACAAGACCTATAGTAACTGTTAGTGGTTTTGATAGGTTATGTTAGGTTAAGTTTAGGGTATCTTCAAACACATGATAGCCAGCACTTTACAGTATAAATCATCAAAGAATGACCTCACTTAGTTGTATAGAAAGTCTCATTAGTAAGGAAGCATATATGAATTTTCTGAGTCAATCCATATAATAACTGTTTGACGTTTTGATAGGTTAAGTTTAGGGTATCTTCAAACACATGATAGCCAGCACTTTACAGTATAAATCAACAAAGAATGACCTCACTTAGTTGTATATAAAGTCTCATTAGTAAGGAAGCATATATGAATTTTCTGAGTCAAGACCTGTAGTAACTGTTTGGGGTTTTGATAGGTTATGTTAGGTTAAGTTTAGGGTATCTTCAAACACATGATAGCCAGCACTTTACAGTATGAATCAACAAAGAATGACCTCACTTAGTTGTATTGAAAGTCTCATTAGTAAGGAAGCATATATGAATTTTCTGAGACAAGACCTATAGTAACTGTTTGCGGTTTTGATAGGTTATGTTAGGTTAAGTTTAAGGTGTCTTCAAACATATGATAGCCAGCACTTTACAGTATAAATCAACAAAGAATGACCTCACTTAGTTGTATAGAAATTTTCATTAATAAGGAAGCATATATGAATTTTCTGAGTCAAGACCTATAGTAACTGTTTGGGGTTTTGATAGGTTATGTTAGGTTAAGTTTAGGGTATCTTCAAACACATGATAGCCAGCACTTTACAGTATAAATCAACAAAGAATGACTTCACTTAGTTGTATTGAAAGTCTCATTAGTAAGGAAGCATTTATGAATTTTCTGAGTGAATCCATATAGTAACTGTTTGGGGTTTTTGAGAGGTTATGTTAGGTTAAGTTTAGGGTATCTTCAAACACTTGATAGCCAGTATTTTACAGTATATATCAACAAAGAATGACCTCACTTAGTTCTATAGAAAGTCTCATTAGTAAGGAAGCATATATGAATTTTCTGAGTCAATCCCTTAAGTAATTGTTTGGGGTTTTGATAGGTTATGTTAGGTTAAGTTTAGGGTATCTTCAAACACATGATAGCCGGCACTTTACAGTATAAATCATCAAAGAATGACCTCACTTAGTTGTATAGAAAGTCTCATTAGTAAGGAAGCATATATGAATTTTCTGAGACAAGACCTATAGTAACTGTTTGGGGTTTTGATAGGTTATGTTAGGTTAAGTTTAGGGTATCTTCAAACACATGATAGCCAGCACTTTACAGTATAAATCAACAAAGAATGACCTCACTTAGTTGTATAGAAAGTCTCATTAGTAAGGAAGCATATATGAATTTTCTGAGTCAAGACCTGTAGTAACTGTTTGGGGTTTTGATAGGTTATGTTAGGTTAAGTTTAGGGTATCTTCAAACACATGATAGCCAGCACTTTACAGTATATATCAACAAAGAATGACCTCACTTAGTTGTATAGATAGTCTCATTAGTAAGGAAGCATATATGAATTTTCTGAGTTAATCCATATATAGTAACTGTTTGGGGTTTTGATAGGTTATGTTAGGTTAAGTTTAGGGTATCTTCAAACACATGATAGCCAGCACTTTACAGTATATATCAACAAAGAATGACCTCACTTAGTTGTATTGAAAGTCTTATTAGTAAGGAAGCATATATGAATTTTCTGAGTCAATCCATAAAGTAAGTGTTTGGGGTTTTGATAGGTTATGTTAGGTTAAGTTTAGGGTATCTTCAAACACATGATAGCCAGCATTTTACAGTATATATCAACAAAGAATGACCTCACTTAGTTCTATAGAAAGTCTCACTAGTAAGGAAGCATATATGAATTTTCTGAGTCAAGACCTATGGTAACTGTTAGTGGTTTTGATAGGTTATGTTAGGTTAAGTTTAGGGTATCTTCAAACACATGATAGCCAGCACTTTACAGTATGAATCAACAAAGAATGACCTCACCTAGTTGTATTGAAAGTCTCATTAGTAAGGAAGCATATATGAATTTTCTGAGACAAGACCTATAGTAACTGTTAGTGGTTTTGATAGGTTATGTTAGGTTAAGTTTAGGGTATCTTCAAACACATGATAGCCAGCACTTTACAGTATAAATCAACAAAGAATGACCTCACATAGTTGTATAGAAAGTCTCATTAGTAAGGAATCATATATGAATTTTCTGAGTCAAGACCTATAGTAACTGTTTGGGGTTTTGATAGGTTATGTTAGGTTAAGTTTAGGGTATCTTCAAACAGATGATAGCCAGCATTTTACAGTATATATCAACAAAGAATGACCTCACTTAGTTCTATAGAAAGTCTCATTAGTAAGGAAGCATATATGAATTTTCTGAGTCAAGACCTATAGTAACTGTTTGGGGTTTTGATAGGTTATGTTAGGTTAAGTTTAGGGTATCTTCAAACAGATGATAGCCAGCATTTTACAGTATATATCAACAAAGAATGACCTCACTTAGTTCTATAGAAAGTCTCATTAGTAAGGAAGCATATATGAATTTTCTGAGTCAAGATCTACTCGTATAGTAACTGGTTAGGGTTTTGATACGTTATGTTAGGTTGTTTAGGTATCTTCAAACACATGATAGCCAGCACTTTACAGTATATATCAACAAAGAATGACCTCACTTAGTTCTATAGAAAGTCTCATTAGTAAGGAAGCATATATGAATTTTCTGAGTCAAGACCTATAGTAACTGTTTGGGGTTTTGATAGGTTATGTTAGGTTAAGTTTAGGGTATCTTCAAACACATGATAGCCAGCACTTTACAGTATGAATCAACAAAGAATGACCTCACTTAGTTGTATTGAAAGTCTCATTAGTAAGGAAGCATATATGAATTTTCTGAGACAAGACCTATAGTAACTGTTAGTGGTTTTGATAGGTTATGTTAGGTTAAGTTTAGGGTATCTTCAAACACATGATAGCCAGCACTTTACAGTATATATCAACAAAGAATGACCTCACTTAGTTCTATAGAAAGTCTCATTAGTAAGGAAGCATATATGAATTTTCTGAGTCAAGACCTGTAGTAACTGTTTGGGGTTTTGATAGGTTATGTTAGGTTAAGTTTAGGGTATCTTCAAACACATGATAGCCAGCACTTTACAGTATAAATCATCAAAGAATTCCCTCACTTAGTTGTATAGAAAGTCTCATTAGTAAGGAAGAATATATGAATTTCCTGAGTCAAGACATTTAGTAACTGTTTGGGGTTTTGATAGGTTATGTTAGGTTAAGTTTAGGGTATCTTCAAACACTTGATAGCCAGTATTTTACAGTATATATCAACAAAGAATGACCTCACTTAGTTCTATAGAAAGTCTCACTAGTAAGGAAGCATATATGAATTTTCTGAGTCAATCCATATATAGTAACTGTTTTTTGTTTTGATAGGTTATGTTAGGTTAAGTTTAGGGTATCTTCAAACACTTGATAGCCAGCACTTTACAGTATAAATCAACAAAGAATGACCTCACTTAGTTGTATAGAAATTCTCATTAGTAAGGAAGCATATATGAATTTTCTGACTCAATCCATATAGTAACTGTTTCGGGTTTTGATAGGTTATGTTAGGTTAAGTTTAGGGTATCTTCAAACACATGATAGCCAGCATTTTACAGTATATATCAACAAAGAATGACCTCACTTAGTTCTATAGAAAGTCTCATTAGTAAGGAAGCATATATGAATTTTCTGAGTCAAGACCTATAGTAACTGTGTGGGGTTTTGATAGGTTATGTTAGGTTAAGTTTAGGATATCTTCAAACACATGATAGCCAGCACTTTACAATATGAATCAACAAAGAATGACCTCACTTAGTTGTATTGAAAGTCTCATTAGTAAGGAAGCATATATGAATTTTCTGAGACAAGACCTATAGTAACTGTTTGCGGTTTTGATAGGTTATGTTAGGTTAAGTTTAGGGTATCTTCAAACACATGATAGCCAGCACTTTACAGTATAAATCAACAATGAATGACCTCACATAGTTGTATAGAAAGTCTCATTAGTAAGGAATCATATATGAATTTTCTGAGTCAAGACCTATAGTAACTGTTTGCGGTTTTGATAGGTTATGTTAGGTTAAGTTTAGGGTATCTTCAAACACATGATAGCCAGCACTTTACAGTATAAATCAACAAAGAATGACCTCACTTAGTTGTATTGAAAGTCTCATTAGTAAGGAAGCATATATGAATTTTCTGAGTGAATCCATATAGTAACTGTTTGGGGTTTTTGATAGGTTATGTTAGGTTAAGTTTAGGGTATCTTCAAACACTTGATAGCCAGTATTTTACAGTATATATCAACAAAGAATGACCTCACTTAGTTCTATAGAAAGTCTCACTAGTAAGGAAGCATATATGAATTTTCTGAGTCAATCCATATATAGTAAATGTTTTTTGTTTTGATAGGTTATGTTAGGTTAAGTTTAGGGTATCTTCAAACACATGATAGCCAGCACTTTACAGTATGAATCAACAAAGAATGACCTCACTTAGTTGTATTGAAAGTCTCACTAGTAAGGAAGCATATATGAATTTTCTGAGTCAATCCATATAGTAACTGTTTGGTTTTTGTCAGGTTTTGTTGAGTTTAGGGTATCTTCAACCTCCCTTCCTTGCCCATTCCCTTGAGGTCATTTCCAGCAATATTTATTAAGCAAGAGAGCTTGTATGGCTAGTTGCTTGTGTGCTTCTAAATTGTATGCCTTTTCATTTTTTCTTCCTTCTTTTCTGTTTAATCTCTTTCCCTTCCTCCTCTTCCTTATCTCTCTTCCTCATCCTCCTCCTCTCCCTTCCTTCCTCCTACTCCTCCTCCTGAGAGAGCCCGGGTTCGATTCCTGGGCAGAGCGGAAAATTTGGGGCTTTTCGATACTTCACGCCCCTTGCCACCCAGCAGTGAATGGGTACCAGGTATTAATCGGGTTGTGTCCTGTCTCCTGAGGTCTGTTCCTCTCCTATAATTCCTTCCCTTCTGTCTCTCTCCGCATATGACCACTGATGTTGTGTCCTGTCTCCTGGGGTCTGTTCCTTCTCCTATAATTCCTCCCCTTCTGTCTCTCTCCGCATATGACCACAGATGTTGTGTCCCGTCTCCTGGGGTCTGTTCCTTCTCCTATAATTCCTTCCCTTCTGTCTCTCTCCGGCATATGACCACAGATGTTGTGTCCTGTCTCCTGGGGTCTGTTCCTTCTCCTATAATTCCTTCCCTTCTGTCTCTCTCCGCATATGACCACAGATGTTGTGTCCCGTCTCCTGGGGTCTGTTCCTTCTCCTATAATTCCTTCCCTTCTGTCTCTCTCCGCATATGACCACAGATGTTGTGTCCCGTCTCCTGGGGTCTGTTCCTCTCCTATAATTCCTTCCATTTCTGTCTCTCTCCGCATATGACCACAGATGTTGTGTCCCGTCTCCTGGGGTCTGTTCCTTCTCCTATAATTCCTTCCCTTCTGTCTCTCTCCGGCATATGACCACAGATGTTGTGTCCTGCCTCCTGGGGTCTGTTCCTTCTCCTATCATTCCTTCCCTTCTGTCTCTCTCCGCATATGACCACAGATGTTGTGTCCCGTCTCCTGGGGTCTGTTCCTTCTCCTATAATTCCTTCCCTTCTGTCTCTCTCCGCATATGACCACAGGTGTTGTGTCCTGTCTCCTGGGGTCTGTTCCCTCTCACTATGCTGGATTCCTCTCTCTCGCGCTCTCGCTCTCTCTCTCTCTCTCTCTCTCTCTCTCTCTCTCTGTGGTGGATAGTGGAGTGTTTCCCATGTGGTATTGGTGTGCTGGGTATCCCTTCACTGGTAGCCTGGTAACATACACTCCCAGGTCTTTCTCTGCCCCTGTGGTGGATAGTGGAGTGCTTCCCATGTGGTATTGGTGTGCTGGGTATCCCCTCCCAAGGTGCAAGACATTAGATTTTCCTTCATTGAATTGTAGCAGACACTTTTTGATCCATTGCTGTAGCTTGGAAATGTTGTCTTTTTAGGAAATTTGCAGTCAAGGGGTTGAGTATATATTGGTGGGCTTTGTGTTGTAGTACATTATATCTATCTATCTATATGAGAGAGAGAGAGAGAGAGAGAGATTTGTGACTGACTCTCTCTCTCTCTCTCTCTATGTTATAATAATGTCTCATACTATAACAATATAATTCTTTCCTTAGGTAACTTACTTAATTAATAATGTCTTGTGCTTTACCTGTGTATTTGAGCATTGTGTGTGTGTGTGTAAGGCTGTCAGTTCTACTCTCTCTAAATGTATGTTTCTCTCTCTCTCTCTCTCTCTCTCTCTCTCTCTCTCTCCTACTTACTCTTCCTCCTCCATTCATCAAATTTATACCCATTTCCTTCCTTCCTTTTCTCTCCTTCCTTAAATCTCTCTCTTCCATTTCATTCCATTAATAAAAATTTGTATTCACAGATTCGGAGGAAGAAGAAGAGGAGGAAGAGATAACAAGAGGAACAGAAGAAGGAGAAGAAGAAGTACTCTCTCTCTCTCTCTCTCACACACACACACACACACACTCACACACTCATACACACACACAGTAAAACACACAATTTCTTCTTAATTTCAAAAACTTTATTAATATATATTTTGACAACGTTCAATCAGGTTCCACAGACTGGCTCCTCCCCGAACCCTTCTGTGGGGGCATAATTTGAGCCCCATAGAAGGCCGGGGGAAGATCTCGCCAATGGAACCTTATACACAGACATACATATATACACACAGAGAGTACCTCCTCTCTCTCTTTCCTCCTCTTGATGTGGCAGTGTCAGGAGAAGAGATCACCTGGGAGACTCAACAAGTCCTGGAGATGTTCAAGATATATATATATATATATATATATATATATATATATATATATATATATATATATATATATATCTCACCTCACCTCACCACAGCCCACAGGACCCCACAGGATGTCCTACCACAGTATGTTGACAATCCCCACAGACACCTACCCCCCAGCCACATAAAAGGACCCCCCTCTCTGTCTCAGGTCACAAGGTCAACAGGATGTCACCCTACAGACACATGCCCTCTTAGACAGCAACCCAACCCACACCATAGATAGCCACATGACCTCCCCTGTGTGTGTGTGTGTGTGTGTGTGTGTGTGTGTGTGTGCTGTTGATAAATAAAGATG